>NW_027006150.1:0-96298 GCF_036934945.1 Oncorhynchus masou masou
ATAGAGGTAGAGCTAAGACCAGGTACTTACAGGTAGATACTGGACATAGAGGTAGAGCTAAGACCAGGTACTTACAGGTAGATACTGGACATAGAGTGGGGGCTAAGACCAGGTACTTACAGGTAGATACTGGACATAGGATGGGCTAGGCTGAGTAGATACTGGACATAGGTACTAGATTTACAGGTAGATACTGGACATAGAGGTAGAGCTAAGACCAGGTACTTACAGTAGATACTGGACATAGAGGTAGAGCTAAGACCAGGTACTTACAGAGTAGATACTGGACATAGAGGTAGAGCTAAGACCAGGTACTTACAGGTAGATACTGGACATAGAGGTAGAGCTAAGACCAGGTACTTACAGGTAGATACTGGACATAGAGGTAGAGCTAAGACCAGGTACTTACAGGTAGATACTGGACTCATTCCCTCTGATGTCAGGCGACTGCAACTTCTGGACCAGAATGACTATGATCCCAACAAACAGGACAAAGTTGATCTAGAGAAGCACATCGCAAGGATGATTATCGTTATTACATTACTGTTATCATCATTACTTTTCAAGTTTTAACACAAGAATACACACCAAAACTCAATCTACAAAAATGCAGTAGATCTAAGACCGGTCAGACGAAGTTGTATTAATGTGGGGAGAAATATAATAGATTCTCAATTTTATTTTTTTATTTAACAAGGCAAGTCAGTTAAGAACAAATTGTTATTTACGATGACGGCCTACCAGAAGGCAAAAGGCAAAAAGGCCTCCTGCGGGGACGGGGGCTGGGATTAAAAATACAAATATAGGACAAAACACACATCAGGACAAGAGACACCACAACACTACATAAAGAGACACCACAACACTACATAAAGAGAGACACCACAACACTACATAAAGAGAGACACCACAACACTACATAAGAGAGACACCACAACACTACATAAAGAGAGACACCACAACACTACATAAAGAGAGACCTGAGACAACACAACACTACACAAAGAGAGACACCACAACACTACATAGAGAGAGACACCACAACACTATATAAAGAGAGACCTAAGACAACACAACACTACATAAAGAGAGACACCACAACACTACATAAAGAGAGACACCACAACACTACATAGAGAGAGACACCACAACACTACATAGAGAGAGACACCACAACACTACATAAAGAGAGACACCACAACACTACATAAAGAGAGACACCACAACACTACATAGAGAGAGACACCACAACACTACATAAAGAGAGACACCACAACACTACATAGAGAGAGACACCACAACACTACATAAAGAGAGACACCACAACACTACATAAAGAGAGACACCACAACACTATATAAAGAGAGACCTAAGACAACACAACACTACATAAAGAGAGACCTAAGACAACACAACACTACACAAAGAGAGACCTAAGACAACACTACATAAAGAGAGACACCACAACACTATATAAAGAGAGACCTAAGACAACACAACACTACATAAAGAGAGACCTAAGACAACACAGCACTACATAAAGAGAGACCTAAGACAACACTACATAAAGAAAGAGAGACCTAAGCCAACACAACACTACATAGAGACCTAAGACAACACAACACTACATAAAGAGAGACACCACAACACTATATAAAGAGAGACCTAAGACAACACAACACTACATAAAGAGAGACCTAAGACAACACTACATAAAGAGAGACACCACAACACTATATAAAGAGAGACCTAAGACAACACAACACTACATAAAGAGAGACCTAAGACAACACAACACTACATAAAGAGAGACCTAAGACAACACAACACTACATAAAGAGAGACACCACAACACTATATAAAGAGAGACCTAAGACAACACAACACTACATAAAGAGAGACCTAAGACAACACAACACTACATAAAGAGAGACCCAACACAACACTACATAAAGAGAGACACCACAACACTACATAAAGAGAGACCTAAGACAACACAACACTACATAAAGAGAGACCTAAGACAACACAACACTACACAAAGAGAGACCTAAGACAACACAACACTACACAAAGAGAGACCTAAGACAACACAACACTACACAAAGAGAGACCTAAGACAACACAACACTACATAAAGAGAGACACCACAATACTACATAAAGAGAGACGTAAGACAGCAACATAGCATGGCAGCAATACATGACAACACAGCATGGCAGCAATACATGACAACACAGCATGGCAGCAATACATGACAACATAGCATGGCAGCAACACATAGCAACACAGCATGGCAGCAACACATGACAACACAGCATGGCAGCAACACATGACAACAACATGGCAGCAACACAACATGACAACAACACAACATGACAACAACATGGCAGCAACACATCATGGCAGCACCACAACATGACAACATCACAACATGACAACAACACAACAACATGGCAGCAACACAAAATGACAACAACACAAAATGACAACAACATGGCAGCAACACAACATGGTAATATTATAGTTATTGAGAAATGGCACCCTACTCCCTACATAGTGCACTACTTTTCCAATCAAATGTTATCATGTTGTCACATGCGCCGAATACAACAAGTGTAGACCTCAACGTGCAATGCTTACTTACATGCCCTTAACCAACAATGCAGTTTTACAAAAAACTAAATAAATGTAGTAAATAAAGTTTTTAAAAATAAAACAACAATAAAATAACAAAAACAAGGCAATATACAGGGGATACCGGTACAGAGTCAATGTGGAGGCTATATACAGGGTGTACCGGTACAGAGTCAATGTGGAGGCTATATACAGGGGGTACCGGTACAGAGTCAATGTGGAGGCTATATACAGGGGGTACTGGTACAGAGTCAATGTGGAGGCTATATACAGGGGGTACCGGTACAGAGTCAATGTGGAGACTATATACAGGGTGTACCGGTACAGAGTCAATGTGGAGGCTATATACAGGGGGTACCGGTACAGAGTCAATGTGGAGGCTATATACAGGGGGTACCGGTACAGAGTCAATGTGGAGGCTATATAAAGGGGGTACCGGTACAGAGTCAATGTGGAGGCTATATACAGGGGATACCAGTACAGAGTCAAGGTGGAGGCTATATACAGGGGGTACCGGAACAGAGTCAATGTGGAGACTATATACAGGGGGTACAGGTACAGAGTCAATGTGGAGGCTATATACAGGGGGTACTGGTACAGAGTCAATGTGGAGGCTATATACAGGGGGTACCAGTACAGTGTCAATGTGGAGGCTATATACAGGGGGTACCGGTACAGAGTCAATGTGGAGACTATATACAGGGGGTACCAGTACAGAGTCAATGTGGAGACTATATACAGGGGTTACCAGTACAGAGTCAATGTGGAGGCTATATACAGGGTGTACCGGTACAGAGTCAATGTGGAGGCTATATACAGGGGGTACCGGTACAGAGTCAATGTGGAGGCTATATACAGGGGGTACCGGTACAGAGTCAATGTGGAGGCTATATAAAGGGGGTACCGGTACAGAGTCAATGTGGAGGCTATATACAGGGGGTACCGGTACAGAGTCAATGTGGAGACTATATACAGGGGGTACCAGTACAGAGTCAATGTGGAGACTATATACAGGGGGTACCGGTACAGAGTCAATGTGGAGGCTATATACAGGGGGTACTGGTACAGAGTCAATGTGGAGGCTATATACAGGGGGTACCAGTACAGAGTCAATGTGGAGGCTATATACAGGGGGTACCGGTACAGAGTCAATGTGGAGGCTATATACAGGGTGTACCGGTACAGAGTCAATGTGGAGGCTATATACAGGGGTACCGGTACAGAGTCAATGTGGAGGCTATATACAGGGGGTACCGGTACAGAGTCAATGTGGAGGCTATATAAAGGGGTACCGGTACAGAGTCAATGTGGAGGCTATATACAGGGGATACCAGTACAGAGTCAATGTGGAGGCTATATACAGGGGGTACCGGTACAGAGTCAATGTGGAGACTATATACAGGGGGTACAGGTACAGAGTCAATGTGGAGGCTATATACAGGGGGTACTGGTACAGAGTCAATGTGGAGGCTATATACAGGGGTACCAGTACAGTGTCAATGTGGAGGCTATATACAGGGGGTACCGGTACAGAGTCAATGTGGAGACTATATACAGGGGGTACCAGTACAGAGTCAATGTGGAGACTATATACAGGGGTTACCAGTACAGAGTCAATGTGGAGGCTATATACAGGGTGTACCGGTACAGAGTCAATGTGGAGGCTATATACAGGGAGTACCGGTACAGAGTCAATGTGGAGGCTATATACAGGGGGTACCGGTACAGAGTCAATGTGGAGGCTATATAAAGGGGGTACCGGTACAGAGTCAATGTGGAGGCTATATACAGGGGGTACCGGTACAGAGTCAATGTGGAGACTATATACAGGGGGTACCAGTACAGAGTCAATGTGGAGACTATATACAGGGGGTACCGGTACAGAGTCAATGTGGAGGCTATATACAGGGGGTACTGGTACAGAGTCAATGTGGAGGCTATATACAGGGGGTACCAGTACAGAGTCAATGTGGAGGCTATATACAGGGGGTACCGGTACAGAGTCAATGTGGAGGCTATATACAGGGGGTACCGGTACCGAGGGTACAGATTAGTCGAGGTAACTGAGGTAATATGTACATGTAGGTAGGAGTAAATCGATTGTAAATAGTCCATTTGATTAGCTGTTCAGCAGTCTTATGGGGCTAGAAGCTGTTAAGCCGTTTGGATCTATACTGAGGTGGTATACTCCTCGATGCCATGGGATGAATCCCGGAACATATTACAGTCTGTGTTTGCAAAACAGTCCTGTAGCTTAGCATCTGTGTCATCTGACCACTTCAGTATCCAGCGAGTCACTGGTACTTCCTGCTTTAGTTTTTCGCTTGTAAGCAGAAATCAGGAAGATAGAACAATCGCTAGATTTACCAAATGGAGGGTGAGTAAAAGTGGTCTACAATTTGTTTTCCTCTGGTTGCACAGAAATTAGGTAAAACAAATTGAAGTTTCCCTGCATTAAGGTTCCCGGCCACTAGGAGCACCGCCTCTGGATTTTGCATTTTCTTGTTTGCCTTATACTGCTCGCTATCCGAGTGGCTACTCCTGCCTAACGTCTCTGTCCCGAAGCAAGCACCAGTTAGCCTGGAACTAGCCTCGAGCTAGGCCCATCTCCCGGCTAGCCGAACAATATATACCATATGTGAGTCTCTCACTGTTGCCGCCTGTTATAGACCCCCTCAGCTCCCAGCTGTGCCCTGGACACCATATGTGAATTGATTGCCCCCATCTATCTTCAGAGTTCATTCTGTTAGGTGACCTAAATTGGGATATGCTTAACACCCCAGCAGTCCTACAATCTAAGCTAGATGCCCTCAATCTCACACAAATTGTCAAGGAAACCACCAGGTACAACCCTAAATTCGTAAACATGGGCACCCTCATAGATAGTATCCTGACCAACTTGCCCTCCAAAAATACACCTCCGCTGTCTTCAATCAGGATCTCAGCGATTACTGCCTCATTGCCTGTGTGCGTAATGGGTCCGCGGTCAAACGACCACACCTCATCACTGTCAAACGCTCCCTAAAACACTTCTGCGAGCAGGCCTTTCTAATCGACCTGGCCGGGGTATCCTGGAATGATATTGACCTCATCCCGTCAGTAGAGGATGCCTGGTTGCTCTTTAAAAGTGCTTTCCTCACCATCTTAAATAAGCATGCCCCTTTCAAAAAATGTAGAACCAGGAACAGATATAGCCCTTGGTTCACTCCAGACTTGACTGTCCTTGAACAGCACAAAACACATCATGTGGCGTTCTGCACTAGCATTGAATAGCCCCCGCGATATGCAGCTTTTCAGGGAAGTCAGGAACTAAAACACTCAGTCAGTTAGGAAAGCTAAGGCTAGCTTTTTCAAACAGAAATTTGCTTCCTGTAGCACTACTTCCAAAACGTTTTGGGACACTGTAAAGTCCAAGGAGAATAAGAGCACCTCCTCCCAGCTGCCCATTGCACTGAGGATAGGAAACACTGTCACCACCGTTAAATCTACGATAATCGATCATTTCAATAAGCAATTCTTCCACCGCTGGCCATGCTTTCCACCTGGCTACCCCTACCCCGGCCAACATCTCAACACCCCCTGCAGCAACTTGCCCCCCCCCCCTTCTCCTTCACCCGATGTTCTGAAAGAGCTGCAAAATATGGATCCCTACAAATCAGCTGGGCTAGACAATCAGAACCCTCTCTTCCTAAAATTATCCGCATAAATGGTTGCAACCCCTATTACTAGCTTATTCAACCTCTCTTTCATCCCCAAAGATTGGAAAGCTGCCGCGGTCATCCCCCTCTTCAAAGGGGGAGACACTCTTGACCCAAACTGTTATAGACCTATATCAATCCTGTCCTGCCGCTCTAAAATCTTCGAAAGCCAAGTTAATAAACAGATCACCGACCATTTTGAATCCCACCGTACCTTCTCCACTATGCAATCTGGTTTCCGAGCTGGTCATGGGTTCACCTCAGCCATGCTCAAGGTCCTAAACACTATTATAACCACCATTGATAAAAGACTGTGTACTGTGCAGCCATCTTCATTGACCTGGCCAAGGCTTTCGACTCTGTCAATCACCGCATTCTTATCGGCAGACTCAACAGCCTTGGTTTCTCAAATGACTGTCTCGCCTGGTTCACTATCTACTTCTCAGATAGAGCTCAGTGTGTCAAATCGGAGGTTCCTGTTGTCCAGTCTCTGTGGGGGTGCCACAGGGTTCAATTGTAGGGCCGACTCTTTTCTCTGTATATATCAATGATGTCACTCTTGCTGCTGGTGATTCTCTGATCCACCTCTACGCAGACGACACCATTCTGTATACATCTGGTTCTTCTTTGGACACTGTGTTAACAAACCTCCAGACAAGCTTCAATGCCATACAACTCTCCTTCCGTGGCCTCCAATTGGTCCTAAACGCTAGTAAAACTAAACGCATGCTGTTCAACCGATCGCTGCCCGCACCCTCCAGCCCGACAAGCATCACTACTCTGGACGGTTCTGACCTAGAATATGTGGACAACTACAAATACCTAGGTGTCTGGTTAGACTGTAAACTCTCCTTCCAGACTCACATTAAGCATCTCCAGTCAAAAATTAAATCTAGAATCGGCTTCCTATTTCACAACAAAGCCTCCTTCACTCATGCTGCCAAACATACCCTCGTAAAACTGATCATCCTACCGATCTTCGACTTCGGTGATGTCATCTATAAAATAGCCTCCAACACTCTACTCAGCTAACTGGATGCAGTCTATCACAGTGCCATCTGTTTCATCACCAAAGCCCCATATACCTCCCACCACTGTGACCTGTACGCTCTCGTTGATTGGCCCTCACTTCATACTTGTCGCCAAACCCACTGGCACCAGGTGATCTATAAGTCCTTGCTAGGTAAAGCCCCACCTTATCTCAGCTCACAGGTGACCATAGCAACACCCACCCATAGCACACGCTCCAGCAGGTATATTTCACTGGTCATCCCCAAAGCCAACACTTCCTTTGGCATTTCCTTCCAGTTCTCTGCTGCCAATGACTGGAACAAATTGTAAAAATCTCTAAAGCTGTACACAGCCAATCTGTAAATAGCCCACCCAACTACCTCATCCCAATATTGTTACTTACCCTCTTGCTCTTTTGCACCCCAGTATCTCTATGTGCACATCGTCATCTTCACATCTATCACTTCAGTATTAATGCTAAATTGTAATTATTTTCACCTCTATGGCCTATTTATTGCCTTACCTCCCTAATATCCTACATTTGCACACACTGTGCCAAACACGACTCTAATATCATCATTAAGTTTGATGACGACAAAACAGTGGTAGGTCTGATATCTGACAACGATGAGACAGCCCTTAGGGACCAGGTCAGAGATCTGGCAGTGTGGTGCCAGGACAACAACCTCTCCCTCAATGTGATCAAGACAAAGGAGCTGATTGTGGACTACAGGAAAAGGTGGGCCGAACACGCCCCCATTAACAACAACGGGGCTGCAGTGCAGCAGGTCGAGAGATTCAAGTTCCTTGGTGTCCACATCACCAACAAACTAACATGGTCCAAACACACCAAGACAGACGTGAAGAGGGCACGACAAAACCTTTTCCCCCTCAGGAGATTGGCATGAGATCCTCAAAAAGTTCTACAGCTGCACCATCGAGAGCATCCTAACCGCTTGCATCACCGCCTGGTATGGCAACTGCTCAGCATCTGACCGTAAGGCGCTACAGAGGGAATATGAACCAGTACATCACTGGGACCAAGCTTCCTGCCATCCAGGACCAATATACTAGGTGGTGTCACAGACTGTTCTTTCTGCTACTGCACGGCAAGCCTTACCAGAGCACCAAGTCTAGGACCAAAAGGCTCCATAACACCTTCTAACCCATAAGCCACAAGACTGCTGAACAATTAATCAATTAGCCACCTGGATTATTTACATTGACAACCCCCACCCTCCTGCATTTGTTTTTACACTGCTGCTACTCGCTGCTTATTACATATGCATAGTCACTTTACCCATACCTACAAGTACAAATTACCTCGACTAACCTGCACATTGACTCTGTACCGGTACCCCCTGTTTATAGCCTCGTTATTGTTATTTTGTGTTACTTTAAAAAAAAATATTACTTTGCTTTAGTGCCGAATACCTGTTGTATACCAATAAAATGTGATTTAATTTAATGAATCAAAATAGTTAGTGCAAAAAGGGTCAACGCAGATAGGCCGGGTAGCTCTTGGTTAACTATTTAGCAGACTTAAAGGGTTGGGAGTAGAAGCTGTTTGGGGCCCGTGGTTCCAGACTTGGAACATCGGTACCGCCTGCCGTGCGGTAGCAGAGAGAACAGTCTATGACAGGGGTGGCTGGAGTCTTTGACCATTTTTAGCCCCTCGGGAGCCACGAAGAACTTGAATCTCTTGATCCGATCCACCACAGCCTCGTCAATGTGGTTGGGGGTGTGCTCGGCCCTCTGTTTCCTGTAGTCCACAATCAGCTCCTTTATCTTGCTGACATTGAGGGAGAGGTTGTTGTCCTGGCACCACACTGCCAGGTATCTGACCTCCTCCCTATAGGCTGTCTCATCGTTGATCAGGTCTACCACCGTTATATAATAGCTCAGGCTCTCATCGTTGTTGGTTATCAGGTCTACCACCTATATATAATAGCTCAGGCTCTCATCGTTGATCAGGTCTACCACCGTTATATAATAGCTCAGGCTCTCATCGTTGATCAGGTCTACCACCTTTATATAATAGCTCAGGCTCTCATCGTTGATCAGGTCTACCACCTTTATATAATAGCTCAGGCTCTCATCGTTGTTGGCTATCAGGTCTACCACCGTTATATAATAGCTCAGGCTCTCATCGTTGATCAGGTCTACCACCTTTATATAATAGCTCAGGCTCTCATTGTTGATCAGGTCTACCACCTTTATATAATAGCTCAGGCTCTCATTGTCATTGGTTATCAGGTCTACCACCTTTATATAATAGCTCAGGCTCTCATCGTTGTTGGCTATCAGGTCTACCACCGTTATATAATAGCTCAGGCTCTCATCGTTGATCAGGTCTACCACCTTTATATAATAGCTCAGGCTCTCATCGTTGTTGGTTATCAGGTCTACCACCTTTATATAATAGCTCAGGCTCTCATCGTCGTTGGTTATCAGGTCTACCACCTTTATATAATAGCTCAGGCTCTCATCGTTGATCAGGTCTACCACCTTTATATAATAGCTCAGGCTCTCATCGTCATTGGTTATCAGGTCTACCACCTTTATATAATAGCTCAGGCTCTCATCGTCATTGGTTATCAGGTCTACCACCTTTATATAATAGCTCAGGCTCTCATCGTTGATCAGGTCTACCACCGTTATATAATAGCTCAGGCTCTCATCGTCGTTGGTTATCAGGTCTACCACCTTTATATAATAGCTCAGGCTCTCATCGTTGATCAGGTCTACCACCGTTATATAATAGCTCAGGCTCTCATCGTTGATCAGGTCTACCACCTTTATATAATAGCTCAGGCTCTCATCGTTGTTGGTTATCAGGTCTACCACCTTTATATAATAGCTCAGGCTCTCATCGTTGATCAGGTCTACCACCTTTATATAATAGCTCAGGCTCTCATCGTTGTTGGTTATCAGGTCTACCACCTTTATATAATAGCTCAGGCTCTCATCGTTGATCAGGTCTACCACCTTTATATAATAGCTCAGGCTCTCATCGTCATTGGTTATCAGGTCTACCACCTTTATATAATAGCTCAGGCTCTCATCGTTGATCAGGTCTACCACCTTTATATAATAGCTCAGGCTCTCATCGTTGATCAGGTCTACCACCTTTATATAATAGCTCTCTAAGGTCTAAGAGGAAGAACTAAACCTTGTGCATTCTACTATTACTACTTTCAAGAGGAAGTTGAAAGCCTGACTGAGTTCCTTAAACTCAGCGTTCCCCCCTTTGACCCACAGTTTGAGAACCACTGATCTAGGGAATAGGGTTCCATTTGAGTCAGCCGTGATAAAGCCTGTTCCACCCACCATGATGGAGACGACCGTAGGTCCCTTGATCACCCACCAGAGGGCAGTGGTGTTGTTGGTATCCCAGCAACTACAGGGTACAGGACAAGAGACACAGCAGGGGGTGAGAGTGAAATTGTCCCAAAAGGCAACCTATGCCCTTTATAGTGCGTATGACCAGGGCCCATAGGGGATAGGGCACTATATAGGGAATAGGGCTCCGTTTGGGACACAAATATTATTATACATATTATAAGATTCTAAACGATGACATCACATCAGCGATAATAAATAAATATATTAGGATGTGGTTTGATACAGCCTTCACCTGGTACAGGCTAAAGGAATTACATTAAAATACCTGGTACAGACTAAAGGAAGTACATTAAAATACCTTCACCTGGTACAGGCTAAAGGAAGTACATTAAAATACCTGGTACAGACTAAAGGAAGTACATTAAAATACCTGGTACAGACTAAAGGAAGTACATTAAAATACCTGGTACAGGCTAAAGGAAGTACATTAAAAACCTTCACCTGGTACAGGCTAAAGGAAGTACATTAAAATACCTGGTACAGGCTAAAGGAAGTACATTAAAAACCTTCACCTGGTACAGGCTAAAGGAAGTACATTAAAAACCTTCACCTGGTACAGGCTAAAGGAAGTACATTAAAAACCTTCACCTGGTACAGGCTAAAGGAAGTACATTAAAAAACCTTCACCTGGTACAGGTTACAGGAAGTACATTAAAAACCTTCACCTGGTACAGACTAAAGGAAGTACATTAAAAACCTTCACCTGGTACAGGCTAAAGGAAGTACATTAAAAACCTTCACCTGGTACAGGCTAAAGGAAGTACATTAAAAACCTTCACCTGGTACAGGCTAAAGGAAGTACATTAAAAAGCTTGGTAGCAGCATATGTCATGTGCAGACTTTCTTTATTCAAAAGTTCACAAGTTTGTTATTGAGGTATAAACAGACAGTGAATGTGCAGTTCCTAGGTCTGTTGTAAACATCTTTACATGAGTCATGTAAAGATCTAACCCTGGTTTGGATGTACCTTGTGTCATCAAAGTGAAGCCTCAGAGCAGCCCAGACAGTTACACAAATGGTGGGAGTACCTAAACACACAGACAGAGAGAACAGATGAGGAATCTGATCTGAAACCTGAAGACAGAGAGAACAGATGAGGAATCTGATCTGAAACCTGAAGACAGAGAGAACAGATGAGGAATCTGATCTGAAACCTGAACACATTGATAAGACTTAGAAGAGCAAAGCGTTCAACCAGCAGATAAGAGCTGTGACATTGGGCTCAACCAACAGATAAGAGCTGTGACATTGGGCTCAACCAACAGATAAGAGCTGTGACATTGGGCTCAACCAACAGATAAGGGCCGTGACATTGGGCTCAACCAGCAGATACCACACTCCGAGGGTGAGGGCCCTTGGAGTGTGGTGTCGGGAAAATAACCTCACACTCAACGTCAACAAAACAAAGGAGATGATTGTGGACTTCAGGAAACAGCAGAGGGAGCACCCCCCTATCCACATCGATGGGACAGTAGTGGAGAGGGTAGTAAGTTTTAAGTTCCTCTGCGTACACATCACAGACAAACTGAATTGGTCCACTCACACAGACAGCATCGTGAAGAAGGTGCAGCAGCGCCTCTTCTACCTCAGGAGGCTGAAGAAATTCGGCTTGTCACCAAAAGCACTCACAAACTTCTACAGATGCACAATCGAGAGCATCCTGGCGGGCTGTATCACCGCCTGGTATGGCAACTGCTCCGCCCACAACCGTAAGGCTCTCCAGAGGGTAGTGAGGTCTGCACAACGCATTACCGGGCAAACTACCTGCCCTCCAGGACACCTACACCACCCGATGTCACAGGAAGGCCAAAAAGATCATCAAGGACAACAACCATCCGAGCCACTGCCTGTTCACCCCGCTACCATCCAGAAGGCGAGGTCAGTACAGGTGCATCAAAGCAGGGACCGAGCAACTGAAAAACAGTTTCTATCTCAAGGCCATCAGACTGTTAAACAGCCACCACTAACATTGAGAGGCTGCTGCCAACACACTGACTCAACTCCAGCCACTTCAATAATGGAAAAATGTACAGCCACTTTAAACAATGCCACTTTACATAATGTTTACATACCCTACATTACTCATCTCATATGTATATACTGTACTCTATACCATCTACTGCATCTTGCCTATGCCGTTCTGTACCATCACTCATTCATATATCTTTATGTACATATTCTTCATCCCTTTATACTTGTGTGTATAAGGTAGTTGTGGAATTGTTAGGTTAGATTACTTGTTGGTTATTACTGCATTGTCGTAACTAGAAGCACAAGCATTTCGCTACACTACATTAACATCTGCTAACCATGTGTATGTGAAAAATAACATTTCATTTGGGCCGTGACATTGTAAATATGACATTTGAGTAATTTAGCAGACGCTGTTATCGAGAGCGACTTACAGGAGCAATTAGTGTTAAGTGCCTTGCTCAAGAGCACATCGACAGATTGATCAAACAGTCGGGTCTGGAATTCAAACCAGCGACCTTTTCGGTTCTAGGCCCAACACTCTCAACCACTAGGCTGCCTGCCACCCTGTAATAATGGACCAGGAACAAAGCCAACCAGGAACCAAAAGCTGTAACAGCCAATATTCAGAAAAAAGTAGCTGTGGGCTAGCAGAGATCAAACCCACCATGAGCAGTTTATTCTACTCACCCCACCCTACCACGGTGTACCAGTAGAAGTACCGCCTCTCTGGGAAGAAGGTTTGGACCAGCAGGGTGAAGAGGTACAGGCCTTCGATGAACAGCCAGAAGTAGTTGGACATCACACAGTAGTGGAATAATACCATCACTGCTTTACACTCCACCTAGTGGACACATACAGTATAACAGCATGACTGCTTACACTCCACCTAGTGGACACATACAGTATAACACCATCACTGCTTTACCCTCCACCTAGTGGACACATACAGTATAACAGCATGACTGCTTACACTCCACCTAGTGGACACATACAGTATAACAGCATGACTGCTTTACACTCCACCTAGTGGACATATAGAGTATAACACCATGACTGCTTTACACTCCACCTAGTGGACACATACAGTATAACAGCATGACTGCTTACACTCCACCTAGTGGACATATAGAGTATAACACCATCACTGCTTTACCCTCCACCTAGTGGACATATACAGTATAACAGCATGACTGCTTTACACTCCACCTAGTGGACACATACAGTATAACAGCATGACTGCTTTACATTCCACCTAGTGGACATATAGAGTATAACACCATCACTGCTTTACCCTCCACCTAGTGGACATATACAGTATAACAGCATGACTGCTTTACACTCCACCTAGTGGACACATACAGTATAACAGCATGACTGCTTTACACTCCACCTAGTGGACATATAGAGTATAACACCATGACTGCTTTACACTCCACCTAGTGGACACATACAGTATAACACCATGACTGCTTACACTCCACCTAGTACAGAGTGTGAGTGTGTGTGTGTGTGTAACTCACGGTGTGTGTGTGTGTGTGTTTGTGTAACTCACGGTGTGTGTGTGTGTGTGTGTGTGTAAAACTCACGGTCTGTGTGTGTGTGTGTAACTCACGGTGTGTGTGTGTGTGTGTGTAACTCACGGTGTGTGTGTGTGTGTGTAACTCATGGTGTGTGTGTGTGTTTGTGTAACTCACGTGTGTGTGTGTGTGTGTTTGTGTAACTCACGGTGTGTGTGTGTGTGTTTGTGTAACTCACGGTGTGTGTGTGTGTGTAACTCACGGTGTGTGTGTGTGTGTGTAACTCACGGTGTGTGTGTGTTTGTGTAACTCACGGTGTGTGTGTGTGTGTGTGTAACTCACGGTGTGTGTGTGTGTGTAACTCACGGTGTGTGTGTGTGTGTGTAACTCACGGTGTGTGTGTGTGTGTAACTCACGGTGTGTGTGTGTGTAACTCACGGTGTGTGTGTGTTTGTGTAACTCACGGTGTGTGTGTGTGTAACTCACGGTGTGTGTGTGTAACTCACGGTGTGTGTGTGTGTGTGTGTGTAACTCACGGTGTGTGTGTGTGTGTGTGTAACTCACGGTGTGTGTGTGTGTAACTCACGGTGTGTGTGTGTGTAACTCACGGTGTGTGTGTGTGTGTGTGTGTGTGTAACTCACGGTGTGTGTGTGTGTAACTCACGGTGTGTGTGTGTGTAACTCACGGTGTGTGTGTGTGTGTGTAACTCACGGTGTGTGTGTTTGTGTAACTCACGGTGTGTGTGTGTGTGTGTGTGTAACTCACGGTGTGTGTGTGTGTGTGTAACTCACGGTGTGTGTGTGTGTGTAACTCATGGTGTGTGTGTGTGTTTGTGTAACTCACGGTGTGTGTGTGTGTGTTTGTGTAACTCACGGTGTGTGTGTGTGTGTTTGTGTAACTCACGGTGTGTGTGTGTGTAACTCACGGTGTGTGTGTGTGTTTGTGTAACTCACGGTGTGTGTGTGTGTGTTTGTGTAACTCACGGTGTGTGTGTGTGTGTTTGTGTAACTCACGGTGTGTGTGTGTGTAACTCACGGTGTGTGTGTGTGTAACTCACGGTGTGTGTGAAGCAGTGGTTTTCTTCCTCCTGGGTGTACAGAACCCCGTCCTTGATGAACACAGAGATAGCTCTCAGCATGAAGGAGACAAACAGGTTCATATGGATATAGTTCCTGGTACAGTGGAGCTTCCTGAGGGAGAGGAGGGAGGAGAGAGGAAGAGGTGGTTAAAAACCCGGCACCTATGATTCAAATGAGAGCCAGGCGGAGCTGAGATCCAGTACCTTTTCGTTACTTGAATTATCTAATAAAAAATGTCATTTTCCACAGCAAGCAACAGCAAAATCAGACAACCCCATAATAGAACATTTCACCTATTCAATTGTTCAGCTGTTACAATCTACTGTATCTTGCCTATGCTGCTCTGTACCATCACTCATATATCCTTATGTACATATTCTTTATCCCCTTTACACTGTGTATAAGACAGTAGTTTAGGAATTGTTAGTTAGATTACTTGTTGGTTATTACTGCATTGTCGGAACTAGAAGCACAAGCTTTTTGCTACACTCGCATTAACATCTGCTAACCATGTGTATGTGACAAATACAATTTGATTTGATTTGATTGATTTGAAATGGCAAGAGGCACACAGGGAGAGTTATGCAGATATATTATGTCATCTGGACTATTCCTACAATAATATGTCATTACATACAGAACCAGTTGGGTCCAAACTAACATTACATACAGAACCAGTTGGGTCCAAACTAACATTACATACAGAACCAGTTGGGTCCATACAGAACCAGTTGGGTCCATACTAACATTACATACAGAACTAGTTGGGTCCATACTAACATTACATACAGAACCAGTTGGGTCCATACAGAACCAGTTGGGTCCATACTAGCATTACATACAGAACCAGTTGGGTCCAAACTAACATTACATACAGAACCAGTTGGGTCCAAACTACCATTACATAAAGAACCAGTTGGGTCCAAACTAACATTACATACAGAACCAGTTGGGTCCATACTAACATTACATACAGAACCAGTTGGGTCCATACAGAACCAGTTGGGTCCATACTAACATTACATACAGAACCAGTTGGGTCCAAACTAACATTACATACAGAACCAGTTGGGTCCATACAGAACCAGTTGGGTCCAAACTAACATTACATACAGAACCAGTTGGGTCCATACAGAACCAGTTGGGTCCATACTAACATTACATACAGAACCAGTTGGGTCCATACAGAACCAGTTGGGTCCATACTAACATTACATACAGAACCAGTTGGGTCCATAATTAACATTACATACAGAACCAGTTGGGTCCATACAGAACCAGTTGGGTCCAAACTAACATTACATACAGAACCAGTAGGGTCCATACAGAACCAGTTGGGTCCAAACTAACATTACATACAGAACCAGTTGGGTCCATACTAACATTACATACAGAACCAGTTGGGTCCAAACTAACATTACATACAGAACCAGTTGGGTCCATACTAACATTACATACAGAACCAGTTGGGTCCAAACTAACAATACATACAGAACCAGTTGGGTCCAAACTAACATTATATACAGAACCAGTTGGGTCCATACAGAACCAGTTGGGTCCATACTAACATTACATACAGAACCAGTTGGGTCCATACAGAACCAGTTGGGTCCAAACTAACATTACATACAGAACCAGTTGGGACATTAGACACAGTTCCCGGTTCAGCCTAAGCATGAGTACATTCTAATTGTCTGAAATGTAGAGTGGTAATATTGGTCTGAAATGTAGAGTGGTGATATTGGTCTGAAATGTAGAGTGGTGATATTGGTCTGAAATGTAGAGTGGTAATATTGGTCTGAAATGTAGAGTGGTGATATTGGTCTGAAATGTAGAGTGGTGATATTGGTCTGTCTGAAATGTAGAGTGGTGATATTGGTCTGTCTGAAATGTAGAGTGGTAATATTGGTCTGAAATGTAGAGTGGTGATATTGGTCTGAAATGTAGAGTGGTGATATTGGTCTGAAATGTAGAGTGGTGATATTGGTCTGAAATGTAGAGTGGTGATATTGGTCTGAAATGTAGAGTGGTGATATTGGTCTGAAATGTAGAGTGGTGATATTGGTCTGAAATGTAGAGTGGTGATATTGGTCTGTCTGAAATGTAGAGTGGTGATATTGGTCTGTCTGAAATGTAGAGTGGTGATATTGGTCTGTCTGAAATGTAGAGTGGTGATATTGGTCTGAAATGTAGAGTGGTGATATTGGTCTGAAATGTAGAGTGGTGATATTGGTCTGAAATGTAGAGTGGTGATATTGGTCTGAAATGTAGAGTGGTGATATTGGTCTGAAATGTAGAGTGGTAATATTGGTCTGAAATGTAGAGTGGTAATATTGGTCTGAAATGTAGAGTGGTGATATTGGTCTGAAATGTAGAGTGGTGATATTGGTCTGTCTGAAATGTAGAGTGGTGATATTGGTCTGTCTGAAATGTAGAGTGGTAATATTGGTCTGAAATGTAGAGTGGTGATATTGGTCTGAAATGTAGAGTGGTGATATTGGTCTGAAATGTAGAGTGGTGATATTGGTCTGAAATGTAGAGTGGTGATATTGGTCTGTCTGAAATGTAGAGTGGTGATATTGGTCTGTCTGAAATGTAGAGTGGTAATATTGGTCTGAAATGTAGAGTGGTGATATTGGTCTGAAATGTAGAGTGGTGATATTGGTCTGAAATGTAGAGTGGTGATATTGGTCTGAAATGTAGAGTGGTGATATTGGTCTGAAATGTAGAGTGGTGATATTGGTCTGAAATGTAGAGTGGTGATATTGGTCTGAAATGTAGAGTGGTGATATTGGTCTGTCTGAAATGTAGAGTGGTGATATTGGTCTGTCTGAAATGTAGAGTGGTGATATTGGTCTGTCTGAAATGTAGAGTGGTGATATTGGTCTGAAATGTAGAGTGGTGATATTGGTCTGAAATGTAGAGTGGTGATATTGGTCTGAAATGTAGAGTGGTGATATTGGTCTGAAATGTAGAGTGGTGATATTGGTCTGAAATGTAGAGTGGTAATATTGGTCTGAAATGTAGAGTGGTAATATTGGTCTGAAATGTAGAGTGGTGATATTGGTCTGAAATGTAGAGTGGTGATATTGGTCTGTCTGAAATGTAGAGTGGTGATATTGGTCTGTCTGAAATGTAGAGTGGTAATATTGGTCTGAAATGTAGAGTGGTGATATTGGTCTGAAATGTAGAGTGGTGATATTGGTCTGAAATGTAGAGTGGTGATATTGGTCTGAAATGTAGAGTGGTGATATTGGTCTGTCTGAAATGTAGAGTGGTGATATTGGTCTGTCTGAAATGTAGAGTGGTGATATTGGTCTGTCTGAAATGTAGAGTGGTGATATTGGTCTGAAATGTAGAGTGGTGATATTGGTCTGAAATGTAGAGTGGTAATATTGGTCTGAAATGTAGAGTGGTGATATTGGTCTGAAATGTAGAGTGGTGATATTGGTCTGAAATGTAGAGTGGTGATATTGGTCTGAAATGTAGAGTGGTGATATTGGTCTGAAATGTAGAGTGGTGATATTGGTCTGTCTGAAATGTAGAGTGGTGATATTGGTCTGAAATGTAGAGTGGTGATATTGGTCTGAAATGTAGAGTGGTGATATTGGTCTGAAATGTAGAGTGGTAATATTGGTCTGAAATGTAGAGTGGTGATATTGGTCTGAAATGTAGAGTGGTGATATTGGTCTGAAATGTAGAGTGGTGATATTGGTCTGAAATGTAGAGTGGTAATATTGGTCTGAAATGTAGAGTGGTGATATTGGTCTGTCTGAAATGTAGAGTGGTGATATTGGTCCAAACTAACATTACATACAGAACCAGTAGGGTCCATACAGAACCAGTTGGGTCCAAACTAACATTACATACAGAACCAGTTGGGTCCATACTAACATTACATACAGAACCAGTTGGGTCCAAACTAACATTACATACAGAACCAGTTGGGTCCATACTAACATTACATACAGAACCAGTTGGGTCCAAACTAACAATACATACAGAACCAGTTGGGTCCAAACTAACATTATATACAGAACCAGTTGGGTCCATACAGAACCAGTTGGGTCCATACTAACATTACATACAGAACCAGTTGGGTCCATACAGAACCAGTTGGGTCCAAACTAACATTACATACAGAACCAGTTGGGACATTAGACACAGTTCCCGGTTCAGCCTAAGCATGAGTACATTCTAATTGTCTGAAATGTAGAGTGGTAATATTGGTCTGAAATGTAGAGTGGTGATATTGGTCTGAAATGTAGAGTAGTGATATTGGTCTGAAATGTAGAGTGGTAATATTGGTCTGAAATGTAGAGTGGTGATATTGGTCTGAAATGTAGAGTGGTGATATTGGTCTGTCTGAAATGTAGAGTGGTGATATTGGTCTGTCTGAAATGTAGAGTGGTAATATTGGTCTGAAATGTAGAGTGGTGATATTGGTCTGAAATGTAGAGTGGTGATATTGGTCTGAAATGTAGAGTGGTGATATTGGTCTGAAATGTAGAGTGGTGATATTGGTCTGTCTGAAATGTAGAGTGGTGATATTGGTCTGTCTGAAATGTAGAGTGGTGATATTGGTCTGTCTGAAATGTAGAGTGGTGATATTGGTCTGAAATGTAGAGTGGTGATATTGGTCTGAAATGTAGAGTGGTGATATTGGTCTGAAATGTAGAGTGGTGATATTGGTCTGAAATGTAGAGTGGTGATATTGGTCTGAAATGTAGAGTGGTAATATTGGTCTGAAATGTAGAGTGGTAATATTGGTCTGAAATGTAGAGTGGTGATATTGGTCTGAAATGTAGAGTGGTGATATTGGTCTGTCTGAAATGTAGAGTGGTGATATTGGTCTGTCTGAAATGTAGAGTGGTAATATTGGTCTGAAATGTAGAGTGGTGATATTGGTCTGAAATGTAGAGTGGTGATATTGGTCTGAAATGTAGAGTGGTGATATTGGTCTGAAATGTAGAGTGGTGATATTGGTCTGTCTGAAATGTAGAGTGGTGATATTGGTCTGTCTGAAATGTAGAGTGGTGATATTGGTCTGTCTGAAATGTAGAGTGGTGATATTGGTCTGAAATGTAGAGTGGTGATATTGGTCTGAAATGTAGAGTGGTAATATTGGTCTGAAATGTAGAGTGGTGATATTGGTCTGAAATGTAGAGTGGTGATATTGGTCTGAAATGTAGAGTGGTGATATTGGTCTGAAATGTAGAGTGGTGATATTGGTCTGAAATGTAGAGTGGTGATATTGGTCTGTCTGAAATGTAGAGTGGTGATATTGGTCTGAAATGTAGAGTGGTGATATTGGTCTGAAATGTAGAGTGGTGATATTGGTCTGAAATGTAGAGTGGTAATATTGGTCTGAAATGTAGAGTGGTGATATTGGTCTGAAATGTAGAGTGGTGATATTGGTCTGAAATGTAGAGTGGTGATATTGGTCTGAAATGTAGAGTGGTAATATTGGTCTGAAATGTAGAGTGGTGATATTGGTCTGTCTGAAATGTAGAGTGGTGATATTGGTCTGAAATGTAGAGTGGTGATATTGGTCTGTCTGAAATGTAGAGTGGTAATATTGGTCTGAAATGTAGAGTGGTGATATTGGTCTGAAATGTAGAGTGGTGATATTGGTCTGTCTGAAATGTAGAGTGGTGATATTGGTCTGTCTGAAATGTAGAGTGGTAATATTGGTCTGAAATGTAGAGTGGTGATATTGGTCTGTCTGAAATGTAGAGTGGTAATATTGGTCTGAAATGTAGAGTGGTGATATTGGTCTGAAATGTAGAGTGGTGATATTGGTCTGAAATGTAGAGTGGTGATATTGGTCTGAAATGTAGAGTGGTGATATTGGTCTGAAATGTAGAGTGGTGATATTGGTCTGTCTGAAATGTAGAGTGGTGATATTGGTCTGAAATGTAGAGTGGTAATATTGGTCTGAAATGTAGAGTGGTGATATTGGTCTGAAATGTAGAGTGGTAATATTGGTCTGAAATGTAGAGTGGTGATATTGGTCTGAAATGTAGAGTGGTAATATTGGTCTGTCTGAAATGTAGAGTGGTGATATTGGTCTGTCTGAAATGTAGAGTGGTAATATTGGTCTGAAATGTAGAGTGGTGATATTGGTCTGTCTGAAATGTAGAGTGGTGATATTGGTCTGAAATGTAGAGTGGTGATATTGGTCTGAAATGTAGAGTGGTGATATTGGTCTGAAATGTAGAGTGGTGATATTGGTCTGAAATGTAGAGTGGTGATATTGGTCTGTCTGAAATGTAGAGTGGTGATATTGGTCTGAAATGTAGAGTGGTAATATTGGTCTGAAATGTAGAGTGGTGATATTGGTCTGAAATGTAGAGTGGTAATATTGGTCTGAAATGTAGAGTGGTGATATTGGTCTGAAATGTAGAGTGGTAATATTGGTCTGTCTGAAATGTAGAGTGGTGATATTGGTCTGTCTGAAATGTAGAGTGGTAATATTGGTCTGAAATGTAGAGTGGTGATATTGGTCTGTCTGAAATGTAGAGTGGTGATATTGGTCTGTCTGAAATGTAGAGTGGTAATATTGGTCTGAAATGTAGAGTGGTGATATTGGTCTGAAATGTAGAGTGGTAATATTGGTCTGTTTGTTAGGAGAATATTCTACGTGATTTTGTTTTCAGATAACTTGGCAGAATTAATTAGAAAGAGAAATATCTCTTGGGCTCGAGCTAGACATACAAATGCTCCCGTTGACTGGGCCTCCTTCAGAGCGCTAAGAAACAAATACACAGGATTGACCAGGAAGTCCAAATCAGATTACTATTTAAATGCAGTCCACAGAGAACCTAAAACAACCCTACCAAGTTCTGGAAGCCAATCCAATCAGTGTCAGGTTCTAATGTCTCCTCTGGCCTTCCTGACCATTTAATGATGGATGCTAATGAAGTGAAGGATAAAGCCGATACTGTAGCGGTTTTAACAAGCACCTCATATCTGCTGGTTCTGTTGTTGATAATGGTGGGGGCCAGGCCTCTAATGTCAGCTCTGTTACAGTCAACTATGATTTGGCCCTTATGTCAACCATTTTAACTTTGAGCCTGTTTCTTATACTGAGGTCTATAAAGCACTAAAGGCATTAGACACTAAAAAGTCTGCAAGTCCAGACAACCTGGACCCCCTACCTGTTAACGATAGCAACTGGTATTATTACTGAACCTGTGGCTCACATTTTCAACGTGAGTCTCTTGACCAATTCCACACCCAGCAATTGGAAATCAGCTTATGTCCTCCCACTGCTAAAGGGTGGAGATCCCTATCATGGCCAAAGTCTATGAACTCCCTAGTGAACTCCCTATCCTGGCCAAAGTCTATGAATCCCTAGTGAACTCCCTATCCTGGCCAAAGTCTATGAATCCCTAGTGAACTCCCTTTCCTGGACAAAGTCTATGAATCCCTAGTGAACTCCCTATCCTGGCCCAAAGTCTATGAATCCCTAGTGAACTCCCTATCCTGGACAAAGTCTATGAATCCCTAGTGAACTCTCTATCCTGGCCAACGTCTATGAATCCCTAGTGAACTCCCTATCCTGGCCAAAGTCTATGAAACCCTAGTGAACTCCCTATCCTGGACAAAGTCTATGAATCCCTAGTGAACTCTCTATCCTGGCCAAAGTCTATGAATCCCTAGTGAACTCCCTATCCTGGCCAAAGTCTATGAATCCCTAGTGAACTCCCTATCCTGGCCAAAGTCTATGAATCCCTAGTGAACTCTCTATCCTGGCCAAAGTCTATGAATCCCTAGTGAACTCTCTATCCTGGCCAAAGTCTATGAATCCCTAGTGAACTCTCTATCCTGGCCAAAGTCTATGAATCCCTAGTGAACTCTCTATCCTGGCCAAAGTCTATGAATCCCTAGTGAACTCTCTATCCTGGCCAACGTCTATGAATCCCTAGTGAACTCCCTATCCTGGCCAAAGTCTATGAAACCCTAGTGAACTCCCTATCCTGGCCAAAGTCTATGAATCCCTAGTGAACTCCCTATCCTGGCCAAAGTCTATGAATCCCTAGTGAACTCTCTATCCTGGCCAACGTCTATGAATCCCTAGTGAACTCCCTATCATGGCCAAAGTCTATGAAACCCTAGTGAACTCTCTATCCTGGCCAAAGTCTATGACTCCCTAGTGAACTCCCTTTCCTGGACAAAGTCTATGAAACCCTAGTGAACTCTCTATCCTGGCCAAAGTCTATGACTCCCTAGTGAACTCTCTATCCTGGACAAAGTCTATGAACCCCTAGTGAACTCTCTATCCTGGACAAAGTCTATGAACTCCCTATCCTGGCCAAAGTCTATGAATCCCTAGTGAACTCCCTATCCTGGCCAAAGTCTATGACTCCCTAGTGAACTCTCTATCCTGGCCAAAGTCTATGAATCCCTAGTGAACTCTCTATCCTGGACAAAGTCTATGAAACCCTAGTGAACTCCCTATCCTGGACAAAGTCTATGAAACCCTAGTGAACTCCCTATCCTGGACAAAGTCTATGAATCCCTAGTGAACTCTCTATCCTGGCCAACGTCTATGAATCCCTAGTGAACTCCCTATCCTGGCCAAAGTCTATGAAACCCTAGTGAACTCCCTATCCTGGCCAAAGTCTATGAATCCCTAGTGAACTCCCTATCCTGGCCAAAGTCTATGAATCCCTAGTGAACTCCCTATCCTGGCCAAAGTCTATGAAACCCTAGTGAACTCTATCCTGGCCAACGTCTATGAATCCCTAGTGAACTCCCTATCCTGGACAAAGTCTATGAATCCCTAGTGAACTCCCTATCCTGGCCAAAGTCTATGAAACCCTAGTGAACTCTCTATCCTGGCCAAAGTCTATGAAACCCTAGTGAACTCTCTATCCTGGCCAAAGTCTATGAATCCCTAGTGAACTCCCTATCCTGGCCAAAGTCTATGAATCCCTAGTGAACTCCCTATCCTGGCCAAAGTCTATGAAACCCCAGTGAACTCTCTATCCTGGCCAAAGTCTATGAACCCCTAGTGAACTCTCTATCCTGGCCAAAGTCTATGAACTCCCTATCCTGGCCAAAGTCTATGAATCCCTAGTGAACTCTCTATCCTGGCCAAAGTCTATGAAACCCCAGTGAACTCTCTATCCTGGCCAAAGTCTATGAACCCCTAGTGAACTCTCTATCCTGGCCAAAGTCTATGAATCCCTAGTGAACTCCCTATCCTGGCCAAAGTCTATGAATCCCTAGTGAACTCCCTTTCCTGGACAAAGTCTATGAAACCCTAGTGAACTCCCTTTCCTGGCCAAAGTCTATGAAACCCTAGTGAACTCTCTATCCTGGCCAAAGTCTATGACTCCCTAGTGAACTCCCTATCCTGGCCAAAGTCTATGAATCCCTAGTGAACTCCCTTTCCTGGACAAAGTCTATGAAACCCTAGTGAACTCCCTTTCCTGGCCAAAGTCTATGAAACCCTAGTGAACTCTCTATCCTGGCCAAAGTCTATGACTCCCTAGTGAACTCTCTATCCTGGCCAAAGTCTATGAATCCCTAGTGAACTCCCTATCCTGGCCAAAGTCTATGAATCCCTAGTGAACTCCCTATCCTGGCCAAAGTCTATGACTCCCTAGTGAACTCTCTATCCTGGACAAAGTCTATGAACCCCTAGTGAACTCTCTATCCTGGCCAAAGTCTATGAACTCTCTATCCTGGCCAAAGTCTATGAATCCCTAGTGAACTCCCTATCCTGGCCAAAGTCTATGAATCCCTAGTGAACTTCCTATCCTGGACAAAGTCTATGAATCACTAGTGAACTCTCTATCCTGGCCAAAGTCTATGAATCCCTAGTGAACTCCCTATCCTGGCCAAAGTCTATGAATCCCTAGTGAACTCTCTATCCTGGACAAAGTCTATGAAACCCTAGTGAACTCCCTATCCTGGACAAAGTCTATGAAACCCTAGTGAACTCCCTTTCCTGGACAAAGTCTATGAAACCCTAGTGAACTCTCTATCCTGGCCAAAGTCTATGAATCCCTAGTGAACTCCCTATCCTGGCCAAAGTCTATGAAACCCTAGTGAACTCTCTATCCTGGCCAAAGTCTATGAACCCCTAGTGAACTCTCTATCCTGGCCAAAGTCTATGAATCCCTAGTGAACTCCCTTTCCTGGACAAAGTCTATGAAACCCTAGTGAACTCCCTATCCTGGCCAAAGTCTATGAATCCCTAGTGAACTCTCTATCCTGGACAAAGTCTATGAAACCCTAGTGAACTCCCTATCCTGGACAAAGTCTATGAATCCCTAGTGAACTCAGTTTAACATCTTAATTGAAATGAACCTACTGAGCATGGTTCAGTCTGGCTTTAGATTGGGACACAGCACCACAACTGTTTGTGTATTTATCAAAAGGACTTTGATTCAGTTGACCATGAATTGTTGCTAGCTAGACTCAGAAACATTGGTCTCAGTGAAGGGGCAGTAAATTGGTTTAGGAACTATCTTTCTGACAGAACACAATGTGTATATAATGACAATCGCAAGTCTAGCTGTCTTGAGATTAATGGAGGTGTGCCCCAGAGTTCCATTTTAGCTCCTGTGTTGTTCTCAATTTTTATTAATGATTTGGGAAATGGGATGCAACCAGCTAAGTTCCATCGACATGCAGATGATACAGTCATCTATTCATGTGCTCCTCCTCTGGTTCAGGCTGTTGAAGAGCTCCAGACTGTGTTTCAGTCACTGCAGGCCTCCCTTTATGGTCTCAAACTGGTCTTGAATGTACAAACAACTAAATGCATGACCTTTACCAGAGCTAGAACTCTGCCAGATAACGTTAGCATTGTCACATGTGGTGGCTTATCCATTGAAGAAATGTCATCCTACAAATACCTAGGTATTCGATTGGATGACAAGTTGTCCTTTAAAGTTCATGTGGATAATCTTGTGACAAAGCTTCAATTTAATATTTTTATTTTCGTAATAAGGGTTGCTTCCCGCTTATGGCTAGAAAGAAGCTTGTTCAGGCCACTTCTCTCTGTAATTGAGTATGGTGACTTGTTGTATATGCATGCAGCCTCCTCTGTCTAACAGAGACTCTGTTTATCATGCAGCCTCCTCTGTCTAACAGAGACTCTGTTTATCATGCAGCCTCCTCTGTCTAACAGAGGCTGGACTCTGTTTATCATGCAGCCTCCTCTGTCTAACAGAGACTCTGTTTATCATGCAGCCTCCTCTGTCTAACAGAGGCTGGACTCTGTTTATCATGCAGCCTCCTCTGTCTTACAGAGGCTGGACTCTGTTTATCATGCAGCCTCCTCTGTCTAACAGAGACTGGACTCTGTTTATCATGCAGCCTCCTCTGTCTAACAGAGACTGGACTCTGTTTATCATACAGCCTCCTCTGTCTAACAGAGACTGGGCTCTGTTTATCATGCATCCTCCTCTGTCTAACAGAGACTGGACTCTGTTTATCATACAGCCTCCTCTGTCTAACAGAGACTGGACTCTGTTTATCATGCAGCCTCCTCTGTCTAACAGAGACTGGACTCTGTTTATCATGCAGCCTCCTCTGTCTAACAGAGACTGGACTCTGTTTATCATGCAGCCTCCTCTGTCTAACAGAGACTGGACTCTGTTTATCATACAGCCTCCTCTGTCTTACAGAGACTGGACTCTGTTTATCATACAGCCTCCTCTGTCTAACAGAGACTGGACTCTGTTTATCATGCAGCCTCCTCTGTCTAACAGAGACTGGACTCTGTTTATCATGCAGCCTCCTCTGTCTAACAGAGACTGGACTCTGTTTATCATACAGCCTCCTCTGTCTTACAGAGACTGGACTCTGTTTATCATGCAGCCTCCTCTGTCTTACAGAGACTGGACTCTGTTTATCATACAGCCTCCTCTGTCTAACAGAGACTCTGTTTATCATGCATCCTTGGGCTTTATTACTAATGCCAAGTCACTCACCCACCATTGCACCAAATAGAAGGTTGGACTTTACATGATATTCTCAGAAAGCTACATTTGTATGTGTTCATCTACAAAGCCCTTTTGGGTAAACTCCCTCTTAACATCTGTAGTCTGGTCTCCTTCACCACCAGCAGTTACCATACCCGGTCTGCTAGGTGGTTGCTATGTTACCATACCCGGTCTGCTAGGTGGTTGCTATGTTACCATACCCGGTCTGCTAGGTGGTTGCTATGTTACCATACCCGGTCTGCTAGGTGATTGATATGTTACCATACCCGGTCTGCTAGGTGGTTGATATGTTACCATACCCGGTCTGCTAGGTGGTTGATATGTTACCAGACCCGGTCTGTTTGGTGGTTGCTATGTTACCATACCCGGTCTGCTAGGTGGTTGATATGTTACCATACCCGGTCTGCTAGGTGGTTGCTATGTTACAATACCCGGTCTGCTAGGTGGTTGCTATGTTACCAGACCCGGTCTGCTAGGTGGTTGCTATGTTACCAGACCCGGTCTGCTAGGTGGTTGCTATGTTACCATACCCGGTCTGCTAGGTGGTTGCTATGTTACCATACCCGGTCTGCTAGGTGGTTGCTATGTTACCATACCCGGTCTGCTTGGTGGTTGCTATGTTACCATACCCGGTCTGCTTGGTGGTTGCTATGTTACCATACCCAGTCTGCTAGGTGGTTGATATGGTACCATACCCGGTCTGCTAGGTGGTTGATAAGTTACCATACCCGGTCTGCTAGGTGGTTGCTATGTTACCATACCCGGTCTGCTAGGTGGTTGCTATGTTACCATACCAGGTCTGCTAGGTGGTTGATATGTTACCATACCCGGTTTGCTAGGTGGTTGCTATGTTACCATACCCGGTCTGCTAGGTGGTTGATATGGTACCAGACCCGGTCTGCTTGGTGGTTGCTATGTTACCATACCCGGTCTGCTAGGTGGTTGATATGGTACCATAACCGGTCTGCTTGGTGGTTGCTATGTTACCATACCCAGTCTGCTAGGTGGTTGATATGTTACCAGACCCGGTCTGCTTGGTGGTTGCTATGGTACCATACCCGGTCTGCTAGGTGGTTGATATGGTACCTTAACCGGTCTGCTAGGTGGTTGCTATGTTACCATACCCGGTCTGCTAGGTGGTTGCTATGTTACCATACCCGGTCTGCTAGGTGGTTGATATGTTACCAGACCCGGTCTGCTTGGTGGTTGCTATGGTACCATACCCGGTCTGCTAGGTGGTTGATAAGTTACCATACCCGGTCTGCTAGGTGGTTGATATGTTACCATACCCGGTCTGCTAGGTGGTTGATATGGTACCATAACCGGTCTGCTAGGTGGTTGATATGGTACCATACCCAGTCTGCTAGGTGGTTGCTATGTTACCATACCCGGTCTGCTAGGTGGTTGCTATGTTACCATACCGGTCTGCTTGGTGGTTGCTATGTTACCATACCCGGTCTGCTTGGTGGTTGCTATGTTACCATACCCAGTCTGCTAGGTGGTTGATATGGTACCATACCGGTCTGCTAGGTGGTTGATAAGTTACCATACCCGGTCTGCTAGGTGGTTGCTATGTTACCATACCCGGTCTGCTAGGTGGTTGCTATGTTACCATACCAGGTCTGCTAGGTGGTTGATATGTTACCATACCGGTTTGCTAGGTGGTTGCTATGTTACCATACCCGGTCTGCTAGGTGGTTGATATGGTACCATACCCGGTCTGCTAGGTGGTTGATAAGTTACCATACCCGGTCTGCTAGGTGGTTGATATGTTACCATACCCGGTCTGCTCGGTGGTTGCTATGTTACCATACCCGGTCTGCTAGGTGGTTGATATGGTACCATAACCGGTCTGCTAGGTGGTTGATATGGTACCATACCCAGTCTGCTAGGTGGTTGCTATGTTACCATACCCGGTCTGCTAGGTGGTTGCTATGTTACCATACCCAGTCTGCTAGGTGGTTGCTATGGTACCATACCCAGTCTGCTAGGTGGTTGCTATGGTACCATACCCGGTCTGCTAGGTGGTTGCTATGTTACCAGACCCGGTCTGCTAGGTGGTTGCTATGTTACCAGACCCGGTCTGCTAGGTGGTTGCTATGTTACCATACCCGGTCTGCTAGGTGGTTGCTATGTTACCATACCCGGTCTGCTAGGTGGTTGCTATGTTACCATACCCGGTCTGCTTGGTGGTTGCTATGTTACCATACCCGGTCTGCTTGGTGGTTGCTATGTTACCATACCCAGTCTGCTAGGTGGTTGATATGGTACCATACCCGGTCTGCTAGGTGGTTGATAAGTTACCATACCCGGTCTGCTAGGTGGTTGCTATGTTACCATACCCGGTCTGCTAGGTGGTTGCTATGTTACCATACCAGGTCTGCTAGGTGGTTGATATGTTACCATACCCGGTTTGCTAGGTGGTTGCTATGTTACCATACCCGGTCTGCTAGGTGGTTGATATGGTACCATACCCGGTCTGCTAGGTGGTTGATAAGTTACCATACCCGGTCTGCTAGGTGGTTGATATGTTACCATACCCGGTCTGCTCGGTGGTTGCTATGTTACCATACCCGGTCTGCTAGGTGGTTGATATGGTACCATAACCGGTCTGCTAGGTGGTTGATATGGTACCATACCCAGTCTGCTAGGTGGTTGCTATGTTACCATACCCGGTCTGCTAGGTGGTTGCTATGTTACCATACCCAGTCTGCTAGGTGGTTGCTATGGTACCATACCCAGTCTGCTAGGTGGTTGCTATGGTACCATACCCGGTCTGCTAGGTGGTTGCTATGTTACCATACCCGGTCTGCTAGGTGGTTGCTATGTTACCATACCCGGTCTGCTAGGTGGTTGATATGGTACCATACCCGGTCTGCTAGGTGGTTGCTATGGTACCATACCCAGTCTGCTAGGTGGTTGCTATGGTACCATACCCAGTCTGCTAGGTGATTGCTACTCAAAGTCCCCAGGACATTCACAGTATTAGGCAAGACTGCCTTCTCTTCTTGTGCACCAGAAGCATGGAATAGTCCACAATCCCTGCTTCATCTAGATATGTTAGTGCCACTGAATGAATTTAAAATATTGATGGGAGATTCTGTTACTGAGGAGTGTAAATGCTTTATTTAGGCTGGATCATGTTTTAATGTTTTAATATAAGGAATTGTCCGTAGAGAGAAAGGATTGTCTCGAGGCACAGATCTGGGGAAATGTTTAATGGATCAGTTGTTATTGTAATCTGGTATTTATCGTTTTCCCACCTGACTTTACATGGCTAGGCCTGGTATCATGAGGGACAGCTGGTTGACTTTACATGGCTAGGCCTGATATCATGAGGGACAGCTGGTTGACTTTACATGGCTAGGCCTGATATCATGAGGGACAGCTGGTTGACTTTACATGGCTAGGCCTGATAACATGAGGGACAGCTGGTTGACTTTACATGGCTAGGCCTGGTATCATGAGGGACAGCTGGTTGACTTTACATGGCTAGGCCTGATAACATGAGGGACAGCTGGTTGACTTTACATGGCTAGGCCTGATAACATGAGGGACAGCTGGTTGACTTTACATGGCTAGGCCTGATATCATGAGGGACAGCTGGTTGACTTTACATGGCTAGGCCTGATATCATGAGGGACAGCTGGTTGACTTTACATGGCTAGGCCTGATATCATGAGGGACAGCTGGTTGACTTTACATGGCTAGGCCTGATATCATGAGAGGGACAGCTGGTTGACTTTACATGGCTAGGCCTGATATCATGAGGGACAGCTGGTTGACTTTACATGGCTAGGCCTGATATCATGAGGGACAGCTGGTTGACTTTACATGGCTAGGCCTGATAACATGAGGGACAGCTGGTTGACTTTACATGGCTAGGCCTGATAACATGAGGGACAGCTGGTTGACTTTACATGGCTAGGCCTGATATCATGAGGGACAGCTGGTTGACTTTACATGGCTAGGCCTGATAACATGAGGGACAGCTGGTTGACTTTACATGGCTAGGCCTGATAACATGAGGGACAGCTGGTTGACTTTACATGGCTAGGCCTGATATCAGGCTGCATTTTATTGTAGCTGGGGATTTTAACAAGGCTAATCTGAAAACAAGACTCCCTAAATTGTATCAGCATATCAATTGCGCAACCAGGGCAGGCAAAACCTTGGATCATTGCTATTCTAACTTCCGCGATGCATATAAGGCCCTGCCCCGCCCTCCTTTCGGAAAAGCTGACTACGACTCCATTTTGTTGATCCCTGCCTACAGACAGAAACTAAAACAAGAAGCTACCACGCTGAGGTCTGTCCAACGCTGGTCCGACCAATCTGATTCCACACTCCAAGACTGCTTCCATCACGTGGACTGGGATATGTTTCGTATTGCGTCAGACAACAACATTGACAAATACGCTGATTCGGTGTGCGAGTTCATTAGAACGTGCGTTGAAGATGTCATTCCCATAGCAACGATTAAAACATTCCCAAACCAGAAACCGTGGATTGATGGCAGCGTTCGCGTGAAACTGAAAGCGCGAACCACTGCTTTTAATCAGGGCAAGGTGACCGGAAACATGACCGAATACAAACAGTGTAGCGATTCCCTCCGCAAGGCAATCAAACAAGCTAAGCGTCAGTATAGAGACAAAGTAGAATCTCAATTCAACGGCTCAGACACAAGAGGTAAGTGGCAGGGTCTACAGTCAATCACGGATTACAAAAAGAAAACCAGCCCCGTCACGGACCAGGATGTCTTGCTCCCAGGCAGACTAAATAACTTTTTTGCCCGCTTTGAGGACAATACAGTGCCACTGACACGGCCTGAAACCAAAACATGCGGCCTCTCCTTCACTGCAGCCGAGGTGAGTAAAACATTTAAACTTGTTAACCCTCGCAAGGCTGCAGGTCCAGACGGCAGCCCCAGCCGCGCCCTCAGAGCATGCGCAGACCAGCTGGCTGGTGTGTTTACGGACATATTCAATCAATAACTATCCCAGTCTGCTGTTCCCACATGCTTCAAGAGGGCCACCATTGTTCCTGTTCCCAAGAAAGCTAAGGTAACTGACGACTACCGCCCCGTAGCACTCACTTCCGTCATCATGAAGTGCTTTGAGAGACTAGTCAAGGACCATATCACCTCCACCCTACCTGACACCCTAGACCCACTCCAATTTGCTTACCGCCCAAATAGGTCCACAGACGATGCAATCTCAACCACACTGCCCTAACCCATCTGGACAAGAGGAATACCTATGTGAGAATGCTGTTCATCGACTATAGCTCGGCATTTAACACCATAGTACCCTCCAAGCTCGTCATCAAGCTCGAGACCCTGGGTCTCGACCCCGCCCTGTGCAACTGGGTACTGGACTTCCTGACGGGCCGCCCCCAGGTGGTGAGGGTAGGCAACAACATCTCCACCCCGCTGATCCTCAACACTGGGGCCCCACAAGGGTGCGTTCTGAGCCCTCTCCTGTACTCCCTGTTCACCCACGACTGCGTGGCCACGCACGCCTCCAACTCAATCATCAAGTTTGCGGACAACACAACAGTGGTAGGCTTGATTACCAACAACGACGAGACGGCCTACAGGGAGGAGGTGAGAGCCCTCGGAGTGTGGTGTCAGGAAAATAACCTCACATTCAAGGAGATGATTGTGGACTTCAAGAAACAGCAGAGGGAACACCCCCTATCCACATCAATGGAACAGTAGTGGAGAGGGTAGCAAGTATTAAGTTCCTTGGCATACACATCACAGACAAACTGAATTGGTCCACCCACACAGACAGCATCGTGAAGAAGGTGCAGCAGCGCCTCTTCAACCTCAGGAGGCTGAAGAAATTCGGCTTGTCACCAAAAGCACTCACAAACTTCTACAGATGCACAATCGAGAGCATCCTGGCGGGCTGTATCACTGCCTGGTACGGCAACTGCTCCGCCCACAACCGTAAGGCTCTCCAGAGGGTAGTGAGGTCTGCACAACGCATCACCGGGGGCAAACTACCTGCCCTCCAGGACACCTACACCACCCGATGTTACAGGAAGGCCATAAAGATCATCAAGGACAACAACCACCCGAGCCACTGCCTGTTCACCCCGCTATCATCCAGAAGGCGAGGTCAGTACAGGTGCATCAAAGCTGGGACCGAGAGACTGAAAAACAGCTTCTATCTCAAGGCCATCAGACTGTTAAACAGCCACCACTAACATTGAGTGGCTGCTGCCAACACACTGACTCAACTCCAGCCACTTTAATAATGGGAATTGATGGGAAATATCACTAGCCACTTTAAACAATGCTACCTAATATAATGTTTACATACCCTACATTATTCATCTCATATGTATACGTATATACTGTACTCTATATCATCTACTGCATCTTTATGTAATACATGTATCACTTGCCACTTTAACTATGCCACTTTGTTTACATACTCATCTCATATGTATATACTGTACCCTATACCATCTACTGTATCTTGCCTATGCTGCTCTGTACCATCACTCATTCATATATCTTTATATACATATTCTTTATCCCTTTACACTTGTGTGTATAAGGTAGTTGTGGAATTGTTAGTTAGATTACTTGTTGGTTATTACTGCATTGTCAGAACTAGAAGCACAAGCATTTCGCTACACTCGCATTAACATCTGCTAACCATGTGTATGTGACAAATACAATTTGATTTGATTTGATTTGATGAGAGGGACAGCTGGTTGACTTTACATGGCTAGGCCTGATATCATGAGGGACAGCTGGTTGACTTTACATGGCTAGGCCTGATATCATGAGAGGGACAGCTGGTTGACTTTACATGGCTAGGCCTGATATTATGAGGGACAGCTGGTTGACTTTACATGGCTAGGCCTGATAACATGAGGGACAGCTGGTTGACTTTACATGGCTAGGCCTGATATCATGAGAGGGACAGCTGGTTGACTTTACATGGCTAGGCCTGATATCATGAGAGGGACAGCTGGTTGCTTGGTCACTTTAGCTAGCTGCAATTTTACATCTTTAAACCACCCAGTAAAAGGTAACGGGTTCTTTCTCATTTAAATCACCTTAAAGTAGATTATCGTCTTTCTTCAGGAGACACATCTCCGCACTTTTGACCACTATCGTTTAAAAGGAAAGTGCATCGGTCAATCATATTCCTATTGTAGCGACCCGCACAGACAGCTGTGTGTTATGTGTTAGGCTAGGAGGTGGTTGTGTTGTACTGACCAGTACCCGGTGTTCGCGGGGTCCGACATGTCAATCAACCTGCTATCTGCCAATCACGGGAATGCCTGGAATGTTCTGATGCCGGGCATCCTGGTGGTTGGCGGAGTGGCGTGGAGGGTGGGTGGAGCATTGGAAGTTATTTGTAAGTCGCTCTGGATAAGAGCGTCTGCTAAATGACTTAAATGTAATGTAAATGTAAGACCAGGTTCAGCTTTTTGTTCTCTCTCTCTTACGTCTGGGCTTCCCAAGAGAAGGTCACGATTGGCTTGTGGGTTATCTGTTATCTTTTTGGCGTGTGCTACGGCCCAAACAGTAGCCTGTGTAAAGTTGGTTTAATAAACCGTCAATTCGCAAACTCAAGCCTCTGTCTGGACAATTGTTCATTTATGATCTATTCAGGTCATTACATTGGTGTCAGAAGTAAAAACGTTAATACAAGTTAGCCAGCTAGCTAGCTGACTTATGTGGCTAGCTACCGTAGGTGAGAACGGGGATTGAAAATGCGTCGAGGGAATCCGAAAGTGAAGGTGGAGGTAGGGGACGATTATGGCCAAGGAGGTGCGTGTGAATGGACGTCGGGGTTCTGTCTGAGGAGATCGCCAGGGCGTCGGAGCGCAGAGGCCGCTTGAGGGAGGACGTTAGAGCGATGGCGGCTGAAGCGGGCATGAGTGCTTCGTCGTCTGTATTTCGCGCGGATTCTGGTGGGCGGACCGGTGGCGACGTCGACGCGGCGTGATGAGGAATCTGGGGCTCAGGATGTAAACAAACATGGCGGCGCCCAGTTCCCGGCTGCGTCCGTATCTGTTAAGACCCGAAGTATTCCGGTAAGGCGGATTGGGAAGCTTTTCATGCTCAGTTTGAACTGTTAGCTCATTTTAGGGGTGGTCGGATGAAGAAAGGGCACTGCAGTTGGCTTTATGCCTCACGGATGAAGCTCTGGCCTGTTTGATATTGATTAGCCCCGAGGACAGGCATGATTATGGTGCTTTAGTGGGAGCACTGAGGAGGCGCTATGGACAGTGTGTACAGCCCGGGCTACTGCGCTCCGAACTGAGTAATAGACGCAGACAGCCTGGAGAGCCTCTACGGGTGCTAGCTAATGACATTGAGAGCCTCTCTCGGCGGGCATATGCTCACATGCCCCCCTCCGTGCAGAGCGAGCTAGCACGAGACCAGTTCATACAGGCGCTCTCTCCTACGGAGCTGCGCATACAGACCCAGCTGGCTCATCCTGAGTCATTGCAGACAGCCTTGGAGATGGCTTTGGAGAGGGAGCTGGTGTGGGCTGGGGCTTCAGCTGGGGCTTTGGTGGGGGTGCAGGGAGACACACCCTCTGTGCGAGCTGGGGGGCAGAGCAGCCCGGAGCCGGAAAAGCCTGCTTGGGTGGCCGAAATGACAAAACTCATTCAGGCTGTGTCGCTACAGGCGGCACGAAACACAAGCCCTGGCCCCAGGGTCTGCTGGGGTTGTGGCCAGCCAGGCCATCTGCGCCGAGATTGCCCCATGTCCCCCAGAGCTCAGGGAAACGGCTCGGGGTCCGCATAGACCGGGTAGTGCGGACCCCTGGCTTTCTATCCCAACCACCATCATCTTCAGGAGGAGCCCACCGGCACAGACGGGAAGCAAGGCTCCACTTCCCCCAGAAGCAGACGAGGGCAAGCGGATGGAGCCTGTTGTTGTGGTGGGCCGGACCTGTGTTGGGGACTTTTGTCATGTCCCTGTCACTGTGGAGGGGGTGCCCTGCTCCGCCCTGGTGGACACTGGGTCCACAGTAACCCTGGTGAGGCCAGATATTGTGCCAGGTTGGACTCAGTGTGAGCCTACAACTGTGCAGCTCCGCACAGTCACAGGTGAGCTGGCACCCATGAAAGGGAAGGGAATAATGACTCTGACAGTAGGGGGCAGGACTGTGCGTCATCCTGTGTGGGTGGCGGCTGTGCAGGACCCTTGTATCCTGGGGTTGGACTTTCTTAGGAGCACAGGCTGCCAGTTAGACCTAAATAGGGGCACACTGAGCTTCCAGGGAGGGACGGAAGTCACCATGGCTCCCCCTAATGTCACATTCACTCAACCCAACAAACCCTTTACTCCAACAGTTAAAGCAGCAGAGACTCATGGCTGCGCCCCTCCCCCACAGCTGTGTGTGACTTTTCCCCAGTCCCCCTGTCACCTACGGCGGTGTGTTACATTCCCCAGCTACCTCCATGACACAGCCCTCTGTGAGCCCGGGCCGCAACCCCCAGCCCAGCTACCCCAGATGGGAGAGGAGAGGACACTGTCTGCAGTGAGGGAGATATGGGGGAGGAACTGTGTTGGTCTTGACCCCGAGCAGCAGGAACGGTTGTGGCAGTTGCTGTTTGAATTCAGAGACAGCTTTGCGTTGAGTGAGGAAGAGGTGGGTCAGACTCATCTGGTGCAGCATGAGATCGACACAGGTGATGCTCGACCCATCAAGATGCGTCCCCGCCGTATCCCGCTGGCACGCCAGGAGGCGGCAGACAAGGCTGTGTTGGAGATGCAGCGGGCAGACTTCATTGAGCCCTCAGACAGCCCCTGGGCGGCGCCAGTTGTCATGGTTCCGAAGAAGGGGGGCAAGCTGAGGTTCTGTGCGGACTACAGGCGGCTGAATGAGGTAACCAGGAAGGACTCATACCCCATACCACGTATCGATGAGTCGCTGGACCTGGTTAGGGGGTCCTCCTGGTTCTCCTCACTAGACCTCCGCAGTGGCTACTGGCAGGTGCCCCTCTCCCCAGAGGCCAGAGCCAAAACTGCGTTCTCCACTAACAGAGGACACTGGCAGTTCAAGGTCCTGTGCTTTGGCCTGTGCAACGCTCCAGCTACTTTTGAGCGTTTGATGGACAGGGTGCTGGATGGCATCCCCCGACAGCAGTGTCTGGTATACCTCGATGACATCCTGGCCCATGGCAGCTCCTTCCAGTCAGCCCTGGGGGCGCTACGGCGTGTGCTGGAGAGGGTGGCTGCCGCAGGTCTGAAGCTCCACCCCGAGAAGTGCCACTTCATGAGGAGAGAGGTGTCCTTCTTGGGCCACCGAGTGGGGAAGGAGGGGATCAGCACCATGGAGGACAAGGTAGGGGCTGTCAGAGACTGGCCCACCCCCACCGACCAGCGTCAGCTGAAGAGCTTCCTGGGCCTGGCCTCGTACTACAGGAGGTTTGTACGGGGCTTCTCAAGCGTTGCTGCTCCACTGAACCGCCTGCTGCCGAAGGACAAGGCTTTCACTTGGACAGTGGAGTGTGAGGAGGCGTTCAACACCCTCAAACGTGCACTGATCGAGGCCCCGTGCTCGCCCCCTGACCTCACCTTGCCCTTTATCCTGGACACAGACGCGAGCAATGTGGGCATGGGTGGGGTGCTGGCCCAGGTGGGGCCAGAGGGGAGAGAGTGGTGGCGTACTTCAGCAAAACATTTGACAAACATGAGCGCCGCTACTGTGTCACCCGGCGGGAGCTCTTGGCTGTTGTGGCTTCCGTCAAACACTTCAAGTACTACCTGGGTGGTCTGCCCTTTACTGTAAGGACTGACCACTCTGCTCTCCAGTGGCTCATGTCTTTCAGAGAGCCAGAGGGGCAGGTGGCACGCTGGTTGGAGGAGCTTCAGCCGTATGACTTCACGGTGGTGCACAGGGCAGGGGCACGCCACTCCAACGCCGACGCCATGTCCCGTCGGCCCTGTACTGCAGACGGCTGCCGCCACTGTGAACGGAGAGAGGGACGGGAGAGAGAGCTGCGGGCAGAGGAGGGTGTCTGTGCCACAGTGTGTCGGGCGAGCGGGCCGGTCTGCTGCGAGCTGCAGACTGTCGACGTGGCTGAATGGCGGCAGCAGCAGGGACGGGACACAGACCTACAGCCAGTGCTACAGTGGGTAGAGGCGCAGTTGAGGCCACCATGGGAAGAGGTGACAGCGCTCTCACTCGCGACCAAAGGGTTGTGGTCGAAGTTTGAGAGACTGCGGCTGGCTGATGGCGTGCTACAGCGGGCATGGAAGGAGTCAGCTACGGGAGAGGAGAGGTGGCAGGTGGTGGTCCCAAAGGCATTGCGGGAGGCTGTGCTCCAGAGTACTCATGGGGGGGTGGGGACTGGACACTTTGGGGTCACAAAAACACTGCGCCGTCTCCGTCAGGGCTTCTACTGGGGGCAGCACAAGAGGGATGTGGAGGACTTTTGTCGCCGCTGTGACAACTGCACAGCGAGAAAGGGCCCCCAGGCCGCTCTCATGCTCAGCTCCAACAGTTCCCAGTGGGGGCTCCCATGGAGAGGGTGGGAGTGGATGTAGTTGGGCCGTTCCCCACCACAGACAGTGGAAACCGCTGGGTGCTCACGGCCATGGACTATTTCACAAAATGGCCCGAGGCCTATGCTCTGCCTGACCAGGAGGCAGAGACCATCGTCGACGCCCTGACAGCGGGGATGTTCAGCAGGTTTGGAGCTGCAGAGTCCATCCACAGCGACCAAGGCAGAAACTTTGAGTCCCGTGTGTTCGCCACCATGTGTGAGAGGCTGGGTATGCACAAGACCCGCACTACTCCTCTCCATCCTCAAAGTGATGGCCTTGTGGAGCGCTTCAACAAAACGCTTGGACAGCAGCTGGCCATCGTCTCTTCCAAACACCAGCGGGACTGGGACAAGCACCTGCCTATGGTCCTCATGGCATGCCGCTCCGCTGTCCAAGACTCCACCTCCTGCACGCCTGCCCTCCTCATGCTGGGGAGAGAGATCCGCACCCCTGCGGAGATGGCGTTTGGTCGGCCCCTGGATAGCCCTCATGTTCCTCCAGGGCCGGAGTATGCCCGGAGACTCCAGGACCGCCTGGAGACAGCCCACACCTTCGCCAGGGAGCAGCTGGTGAATGCAGGTGTGAGGCAGAAAAGGAACTATGACGTGCACACCCGGGGAAGGCACTTTGTGGCTGGGGAGCTGGTCTGGGTCTACAGCCCCCTAAGGAAAAAAGGCAGATGCCCCAAGTTGGACAGTCACTGGGTGGGACCCTGCAGTGTCCTGGAGAGGGTAGGGGAGGTTGTGTACCGGGTGCAGCTTCCTCCCAGGGGGAGAAAGGTGGCACTGCACCGGGACAGGTTAGCCCCATACAGAGGGGCCTCTTTTCCCCAAACCCCAGGAACCCCCACAATTCCCCTCTCTGGCAATGACATTCTCCAGGCACCCACCCTCAGGTGCCGCAGACAAGGCTCCAGACAGCCCACTCCCCCAGTCTCCCCCCCTGTGTCACCGCGTGGTTCCCCAGAGCCACGGACTGTATTACCCGTTCCCGCTTCCTTGTCCCCCATAGCCCTGCCTTCATCCCCTGATTCCCAGAGGGGCACTCTGCGACCATCACGGACACGCAGGCAAAGGAGACCTCCGGGTCGCTTCAGAGACTTTGTTTGTTCCCTCGGGGACGAGGGACTTTGTGGTGGGGGGGCTGTGTAGCGACCCGCACAGACAGCTGTGTGTTATGTGTTAGGCTAGGAGGTGGTTGTGTTGTACTGACCAGTACCCGGTGTTCGCGGGGTCCGACATGTCAATCAACCTGCTATCTGCCAATCACGGGAATGCCTGGAATGTTCTGATGCCGGGCATCCTGGTGGTTGGCGGAGTGGCGTGGAGGGTGGGTGGAGCATTGGAAGTTATTTGTAAGTCGCTCTGGATAAGAGCGTCTGCTAAATGACTTAAATGTAATGTAAATGTAAGACCAGGTTCAGCTTTTTGTTCTCTCTCTCTTACGTCTGGGCTTCCCAAGAGAAGGTCACGATTGGCTTGTGGGTTATCTGTTATCTTTTTGGCGTGTGCTACGGCCCAAACAGTAGCCTGTGTAAAGTTGGTTTAATAAACCGTCAATTCGCAAACTCAAGCCTCTGTCTGGACAATTGTTCATTTATGATCTATTCAGGTCATTACACTATTTTCATTCTAAAAACATGAGGAGCAGCCATTTTAATTAGTAAAAACATACAGTTCGCATAAGACCTTCTCACGTAGACTTCTTTTTCCAGGAGAATATATTTCTGCCACTTATCGCGGAGTCTGATTACCAAGCTATAGTCATTTCGAATCATTATCCTCTTACTATGAAACTACTTATACCAAATACACAGCCCAGTTATCACCCTTGTAGGCTTAAAGGGAAGCAGGTAGCCTAGTGGATAGAGCACTGGGCGAGTAACCGCAAGGTTGCTGGATCGAATCCCAGTTGAATACATGCAGTCGTACAACTGACTAGGTATCCCCCTTAACCCACTACTGCTATCTGAAGAAACCTTGGTTGCTTTTATATCATCTCAAATTGAGCTGTAATCAAACCCCTGGAATGTTGCCTACCACAGTATAGGAATCAATGAAGGCTTATCTAAGGGGCCAAATTATTTAGCGCAAGATTAAGGAAGTGCAATATTCAACTCCTCTGGGAACTTACAAATAACATCTGGGATTTGGATATGGCATATTCACACTCTTCATCCACAGATTTACTAAAACAACAGTTTGACACTTCAGACAAAGTTTAATCTTCTTTCAACTCGATAAGCAGAAAATCGAATTAGTAAATCTCGATACAAAAATGATGAACATGGAGAGAAACCAGGGAAAATGCTGCGTCAGAGAACAAATCAAACCATACCTGAGATAACTGACGAGCTGGGTAACACATGTACTGATCATTTAGAGGTCAATTCATGCATTCATAACTTTTACTCATAATTATACACTTCAGAATCAGCTGGTAATGCCACGTTACTCCACACCTTTGAGAACTTAGATGTTCCTACAGTTGAACCTGAGACAGCTGCTAAACTAGAAGAGCAGCTCTCTGTAGAAGAGATCGTGTTGCCAATTAAATCTCCTGGACCCGACGGATTTCAGAGCTAATTCTTAAAATAAATTCTCAGATCGGGCCTCCCGAGTGGCGAGCTCGCTGTGCCACTAGAGATTCTGGGTGTGAGTCCAGCCTCTGTCGCAGCCGGCCACGACCGGGAGACCCATGGGGCGGCACACAATTGGCCCAGCGTCGTCTGGGTTAGGGGAGGGTTTGGCCGACAGGGATGTCCTTGTACCATCAAGCACTAGCGACCGGGTGGAGTGCACGCTGACACGGTCGTCAGATGTTTCCTCCGACACATTGGTGCGGCTTGCTTCCGGGTGGGATGCGCGCTGTGTTAAGAAGCAGTGTGGCTTGGTTGGTTTGTGATTTGGAGGACGCATGGCTCTAGACCTTCGCCTCTCCCGAGGGAGAGCATTGAGAAACCAATTGACCGTAACTACCAATTGGACACCAGGAAATTGGGGAGAAAAAGGGGGAAAAAAATATATACAAACATAAACAAAAATATATTTTTATTCTCAGATCAACTCTCTCCTCTCTTTCCGTATTTGAGGAATCATTCTCCTCAAAATCTTTACCCTCAACAATATGACAAGCATGTATTTCACTTATTCTGAAAATGGAAAAAAAACTTGTGTGGTTCATGTAGGAAAATTTCTTTACTTAATTGAAATGTAAAGATACTTTATATGATTGCCTGCCGTTTTGAGTCATTCTTCCCTCCGTTATCCTTAAAAATCGTCATTCTTTTTAAACATCAGACATCTTTATAATATACTTTATAACCCCTCTTCATCTGACACTCCAGAGATATTGTTATCACTTGATGCTGAGATGAAGTTTGATCAGTGGGATTATCTGTTTTATATCCTCAAACAATTTGGATTCGGTCCCAATTTTATGTCCTGGATCAAAGTCCTTTACTCCTCCCCTATGCCTGCAGTGCGCACAAATATTAACCTTTCATCCTATTTCCAACTTCAACATGGGACAAGACAGGGTTGTCCTCTATCCCCTCAGCTGTTTGCTTTCACAATTAAGCCTTTAGCCGTAACAATATGTGAATAATACTACTATGCGGATGACATTATATTGTAAATGTCTGACCCTTTAACTGGTCTTCCAGAGATTCAGGTTCTACTAAAGACAGTTGGTTAATATGAGGTTCATCTATAAAAACATGAATTGATGTGCTGTTAGAGCCGATTTGGACATATTTGCGTAAAAGACTGAACATATGGAGCTCCATGTATATTTGTGTAAATATATTAAATATTAATGTAAATGATGAAATATTAGGTACGTACCATTATGATTTATATTTACCTGATTTGAGATATATTCATTTGTTGTTTGTGTAACTCAGTTTTTGTCCCCCCCTCTTGCCTATTCATTGTATTGTGGTAAGTGTGTTAGGATAAAGGCAGGAAGTTGGGCCTTCGGGAGGGGGAGTCCTTGCTAGATGCGGGAGCGGTATAGTTTTTTGACCATACATCCATACATCCATACATACAAACATACATACAGACATAATGTGTATTTTCCATATAAAGTATTCTATGCTTTAAGTTGATTGGAGAATAACTTATTTGTTAGATATAAGAAGAATAAACATTTTTGTTGCACCATATCCCTGGATGTCATGGAATGTTTGGCCGTTTGGAAACCTTGAGTGTGGACTGTATGCGTACCAAACAACCCCGCTTCAGGCTTGGGCAGTGGCTATGGTAAAGACGAAAGGAAGCCACTACAATCAAGTCAAAAAACTCCGTGAAGGATTACTATCGGAAGGAAATCTCCGGTTCCGACACACGCTGGATATTGTTGTATTTGTAATTGCATTCGGATCGCAAGGACAGCTCGCTTGGAAGGATTTGAACTCCTAGAATTCGCCAGCCGTGAGTAACCACTGCGAATGAATGAGCTGCCCTGTTCAATGCGATCGTTTGATCATGCATATTATGGAAGCGCAAACGTGCTTTTAATTGGAATGTTTGATCAACTTGGGAATGGAATTCAAAACACAGCGTTGTGAAAACAATTAAGAAGTTTAAGTTTGGGAAACACAGATCCTACGCACAATGTAGCCTAATCTTATGTCTAATATTTGGCCTCACGTGGAAATGCAATGCAATGAATGCAATCTAAGGATCTAAAGCCAACTGTGTGTTTAAACTTCATTAAAGGGACAACTGATAATGGGATGAAATGTTTAAAACGCATATAAAATGCCGAACTTGCACATGTGCAATTCAAAATGGGTCGATATGCTAAAATGGAGGACTGTTTTAAAGCACTAAAGGAGGTCTAAAGAGGCATTACGTTTAACAATCAAAAACCAACAACTGTGTCATTGTAAATTGAGTGAACTAAAAGTGAATGATGGAGGATGAAATCCCAAATAAGACTCCACTGGAGAGGGCAGAGGAGCATCTAAATTCACTCTATGCAGCCCGGAGAGGCAAACTTGGAGTGTGTACACGTAAAATGAATGAAATAAAAGCCCTTCTTGTTGATGGAGGAAACATTGAAACTGTGGATGAGAGTCTTGAAGCATTTCATGCTGTTCTCAATGACTTTAAGAATGCTCATGATTCTGTGCTAGAGCTGGTCACAGAGGAGGAACACGAACAGGAGAGCATTAACTATTATCAACCAAGAATGAGAACTTATGAACATTTCCTGAAAGAGGTGGAAATATGGAAAAAAGCTGAAATTGAGCCACAAACGCTCATTGAACCACATGACAGCATTTCCAATGTGTCAAAAACATCAAGTAAAACAAAGTATTCTAAGACTGCTTCCTCAGTGCCCTCTGCACGCCTAAAAGCTGAAGCAGAACGAGCAGCTCTACTAGCTCGCCAAGCATCATTACAGGACAAGCATGCATTGGAACTGGAGAAAGCTCAACTGGAACAACAGAAAGCTCAACTGGAACAACAGAAAGCTCAACTGAATGTTAGGATGGAAAAAATGGCACTGGAAACGGACATAGCAGCATATAATGCCAAACTGAAGGTCCTGGAGAGTGACTCAACTTCTCAATCCCATGTTGTGGCAGCCCATTTTCTAAGCCAAGAAGATGGAATTAACTCTTATTTTGAGAACCAGGAACCCGAGGTCTATAAGGAACCTGAACCATCACCTGTTGAGTTTGCTGCATTAGGTGCAGTTCCAAAGACCCCGCTACAAAGAGTTTTACAACCGACCACAAAGCCATCAAAACCTATTCAGAAAACAGCCATAAACCACACCCTTCAGCAGCCAACATCAAGGTCTAGCAATCAACACGGAATCAACACTGCGGGTATCAGCCATGATAACCTCTCTACTGTCATGCAAAGGCAGAATGAAATTGCTGACCTCCTTGTACTACAGCACAAACAGGCCACACTCCCTGTTAGGGAGATACCTATGTTTGACGGTGATCCTCTAAACTTTAGGCCATTTATGCGTGCATTTGAGCATGGTATAGAAGATAAGACAAGCAGTCACCAGGATAGGCTCTATTACCTGGAACAGTACACCTCTGGTCAGCCCAAGGATCTGGTCCGTAGTTGTCTGCATATGGAAGCCAGAAGAGGCTATGAAGAGGCTAAGAGGTTGTTAAAGGAACACTTTGGCAATGAAATCAAAGTCACCACTGCTTACATGGAAAAAGCTTGGAACTGGACAAACATCAAATCGGATGATGGAAAGGGACTGGGTGGCTATGCACTCTATCTTAGAGGATGCTGTAACGCTATGCAAGACTTACAGAACATGGAAGAGCTTAATCTTCCCTCCAACATAAAGTTGATCATGTCAAAACTTCCCTACAAACTAAGGGAAAAATGGAGGTCTACGGCATGTGATATTTTAGAGAGAAGCCACCTGAGGGCCCAGTTCAGTGACCTTGTGACATTCATGGAAAACAGGCCAAAATACTGCAGGATCCTTTGTACGGAGATATCCAAGATCCCCTGACCAACAAAAGGTTTTTTAAAACCAAAACAGAAGCTGACTTTAAGCAGCAGTTCAAGTCCAAGAGTAGGGGAAGCAGCTTTGTCACTGCAGTAGCTGTAGTGGCAGATTGTGACCCTGAAAAACCTCTAAAAGAACAAACATTCAAAGTCAAGAAACCAGGCACCTACCCTTCTTATTCTCCCAGTATCTCATGTGTATTTTGCGCTGGTGAGCATTTCCTGGTCGACTGCCAACAGGTGAAGGCACAGCCACACGAAGCCAAGGTTGAGTTTCTGAGATCAAAAGGCCTTTGTTTTGGCTGTTTGATGAGAGGACACTTAAGCAAAGAATGTAAAAGAAGGATGACCTGTCAGAAATGTCAAAGAAAGCACCCCACGATCCTGCACATTGAAGGAAGAGAGAGATTTAGATCTCTGAAGGCCGATACGAGGGGTGTAGCAGTAAAGCGGGAGGAGACTGTCAGCAGTGCTCTTGTTTCACTGGAAGCTGGTGAAGATACCGGGGCCGGTACAGATTGTGCACTTGCGATTGTGCCAGTTCAAGTAAAGATGGCAAATGGAAGCAGGTCTACGTTAACCTAGGCATTTCTCGATTCTGGTAGCTCAGCAACATTTTGTACAGAGAGACTCATGAGGCAGTTGCAAGCTAAAGGCAGTGAGACTGAAATTCTGCTACGCACAATGGGGCAGGAGAGTCCTACCAAGAGCTTTGAGATATCTGGATTAGAGATTGGCAATGTGGAAGGTGACACATTTCTTGCATTACCAAAGGTCTACACCCAAAATAAGATCCCAGTGACAAGAGAAAATATTCCCACTCAGAAAGATCTCAAAAGGTGGCCATACCTGAAAGAGGTTCAGTTGAAGGAAATTGGCCGACGTCGAACTCCTGATTGGCGTAAATGCTCCAAAGGCAATGGAACCCTGGAAAATCATAAATAGTCAAGGCAACGGACCGTATGCAGTGAAAACCCTCTTTGGATGGGTGATGAACGGTCCTCTTAACAATTGTTCCATGGCAGAAGAATCTGGGCATCCTACGGTGATGGCCAATAGTATCTCAATGGCCGACCTGGGGTTCTTCTTGTAAATCAGTACAACCATGACTTCCCTGAGAGAGGGTATGAAGAGAAAAGTGAGATGTCAGCTGAGGATCGTAGGTTTATGGAGATCGTATCAAGCTCCATAACCCTCAAAGACCATCACTACTACTTACCGTTGCCCTTTCGCAAAAAAGATGTAGTCCTGCCAAACAATCGAGACATGGCAAAGCAGCGGGCTCTAAATATTATCAGGAAGTTCAAGAAGGACAAAGGTTACGCTGCAGAGTACAAAGGCTTCATGGAAGAGATGATAACAAAAGGTTACGCCGAGAAGGTACCACAAGAACAGCTCCTCAGAGAGAAAGGCAAGGTATGGTACATACCACACCACGGCGTTCACCATAAGCGCAAAGGAACGATACGAGTAGTGTTTGACTGTTCATCATCCTATAAAGGTACATCTCTTAACAGTGAACTCCTTCAAGGCCCTGACCTGGCAAACACGCTTATAGGAGTCTTGCTAAGATTTCGGCAAGATCACATTGCCATGATGGCAGACATCGAAGGAATGTTCCATCAAGTACGTGTCCATGAAGATTACTTAGACTTCCTGCGATTCCTATGGTGGCCGGACGGTGATACTAACAAAAGATTGGAGGAGTACAGAATGAAGGTTCATCTTTTCGGTGCTATATCCTCTCCAAGTTGTGCAAACTTTGCACTGCAAAAGACTGCAGAAGACAACTGTGAGAGGTACAATGAAGAGGTGATCCAAACAGTCAAGTCCAACTTCTATGTTGATGACTGCCTCAAGTCAGTGGCCACAGAAGAACAAGCCATAGCCCTCACAAAAAACCTCAGGGTTGTGTGCTCTCAGGGTGGGTTCAAATTGACCAAGTGGGTCAGCAACAGCCGCACTGTGCTGGCTTCTATCCCTGATGAACACAAAGCCAAGCAGATAAAGGAATTGGACCTGGACAGAGAAAAGCTGCCTGTTGAAAGAGCACTTGGAATCCGATGGAACATTGAAAGAGATGCATTTACCTTCCGGGTCACTGTCAAGAACAGACCCCTTACAAGAAGAGGTATTCTCTCAACTGTCAGCTCTATTTATGATCCATTAGGTTTCCTCGCCCCATTTGTATTAAAGGCAAAGCAAATTCTTCAAGTGCTCTGCAAGCTAAAGTGTGGATGGGACGAAGTCATCCCTGAAGAACACTCTATTTCATGGCAGAGATGGCTCTCAGAGCTGGACCAGCTCTCCAGATTCCAGATAGACAGGTGTATGAAGCCTGAGAACTTTGGTCAAGTCATGACGGCACAGCTGCATCACTTCGGTGATGCAAGTGAACAAGGTTATGGCACGGCAAGCTACCTCAGGTTCACAAACAGTACGGAAAAGGTTCACATTGCATTCATACTGGGGAAATCAAGGGTGACTCCACTCAAGCAGATGACAATCCCCAGGCTGGAACTTGCTGCAGCAACATTGGCAGTGCAAGTGGACAGGATGTTAAGGTTGGAGCTCCAGATTGAACTTGAGGAGTCAACTTTTTGGACTGACAGCCAGTCTGTGCTAAAATACATCCGCAATGATACCAAAAGATTCCATACCTTTGTGGCTAATAGGGTTGCTATGATCCGTGACCTATCGAAAGCAAAACAGTGGAGGTATTTGAACTCCAAACACAACCCAGCCGATGATGCCTCAAGAGGATTACATGTTGAAATGTTCCTGAACTCAAAGAGATGGCGCAATGGACCAGAATTCCTGGAGAAACCAGAAACTCAATGGCCGAAAGTCCCCGAGGAGCTTAACTCCATCCCTCCGGATGATCCAGAGGTGAGGGAAGACGTAATCGTAAACAGTACAAGTGTGGAAGAAAAGAGTCCAACCAGCAAACTGATTGAGTACTATTCAACATGGAACAGCTTGAAGAAAGCAGTTGCCTGGATGCTGAAACTGAAGAAACGTCTTCTACAGTTAAGCCAGAAAAGGAAAATTCTCTCTCAAACTGATCCAGATCAGAGTCTGACAAACTCACTGAAGGAACAAATTGACAAGTTCAAACTGACGTTTGGAAAAGAAAGTCTGTCTGTGGATGACCTAGATGAAGCAGAAAAGGTCATCATCCGATTTGAACAACGACAGCACTTTAAACAAGAAATTGCACTAGTTGTGAAAGGAAAACAATGTGCCAAGAGAAGTGGCTCAATCTGTAAGCTTGATCCAATTGTTGACAATGGCATTCTGAGAGTAGGAGGAAGGTTAAGCAAAGCTGCTATGCCTACGGAACTAAAGAATCCTATGATACTTCCAAAAGACTCCTACATCTCTAGACTGATCTTACTCCATATCCATGATCAGGTTGGCCACTCTGGGAGAGGTCACATGCTTTCTAGACTTCGCCAGCGATATTGGATACCCTGTGCCAACTCTTTAGCAAGGAAGATCCTTAAGAGCTGTGTCTTTTGCAGGCGGATGCAAGCTAGAGCTGGAGAACAGAAGATGGCCGACCTTCCACAAGATCGGGTGTCACCTGATTTGCCGCCTTTCACCCATGTGGGCATAGATTACTTCGGCCCCATAGTGGTGAAGCGAGGCCGCGTTCATGTGAAGCGGTATGGTGTGATCTTTACTTGCCTTGTGAGTCGAGCTGTCCATCTAGAAGTTGCTAGTTATCTGGATACAGATTCCTGCATCAATGCCCTGCGCAGGTTCATCTGTCGAAGGGGCCCAGTAACAAGTATCAGAACAGACAATGGCACCAACTTTGTTGGAACACACAGAGAGCTAGGGGAAGCTATGAAAGAGCTGGATCACAGCAAGATTCAAAATGAATTACTGAAGGAAGGAGTGACATGGTCATTCAACCCTCCCTCTGGAGCCCACCATGGGGGTATGGGAGAGGTTGATCCGACTGGTGAAAAAGATCCTCTATTCAGTCCTTAAAGAGCAAGTACTGGATGATGAGGCTTTGCAGACCGCCTTGTGTGAAGTTGAGGCGATTATGAACGACAGACCAATCACTACTGTAACAAATGACCCTAATAGAACCCTGACTCCGAACCATCTGCTTCATCTGAAAGCTAAGCCAGTCCTGCCACCAGGACTATTCCAGAGAAGCGACCTATACACACGAAGGAGATGGAAGCAAGTACAATATATCACTGACCTCTTCTGGAAGAGATGGATCAGGGAGTATCTTCCACTTATGCAGGAGCGGAACAAGTGGAACAAAACTAAGAGAAACTTCAGTCCTGGTGACCTCGTGGTCATCGTCGATGACACCGCCCCAAGGAACTCCTGGCTAATGGGGCGTGTGGTGGAGGCCTTGCCAGGGGCCAAAGGTCTTGTCCGGAGCGTCATGGTTAAGACTAAGACCAATATCTTACAGAGACCTATCAATAAACTCTGTCTGCTCCTTGAGGCGACTGAGTGAAACACACACACACACACACACAGTGCTCCATCTTAGAATCACGTGCACCTCTGATTCGTTGATGTCGTACTCTTACATTCTTTGATGTCATACATTTTGGACGTCAAACTCTTGACATTTTTGGAAGTTGAACACCTTTACACTTCAACTCAGACTGAGATCTATGGACTTTTTCTATATGGCACCTTGTATACTTGTATATAGCTATCAACTGTAATAGTGCTCTGGTATAGAATGTTGTGTATTGGCTCTACGTTTGAATATTAAGTAATTGTTGTGCATTCAGTGCAGTCAACAATTAGGGGCCGTATGTTAGAGCCGATTTGGACATATTTGCGTAAAAGACTGAACATATGGAGCTCCATGTATATTTGTGTAAATATATAAAATATTAATGTAAATGATGAAATATTAGGTACGTACCATTATGATTTATATTTACCTGATTTGAGATATATTCATTTGTCGTTTGTGTAACTCAGTTTTTGTCCCCCCCCTCTTGCCTATTCATTGTATTGTGGTAAGTGTGTTAGGATAAAGGCAGGAAGTTGGGCCTTCGGGAGGGGAGTCCTTGCTAGATGCGGGAGCGGTATAGTTTTTTGACCATACATACATACATCCATACATACAAACATACATACAGACATAATGTGTATTTTCCATATAAAGTATTCTATGCTTTAAGTTGATTGGAGAATAACTTATTTGTTAGATATAAGAAGAATAAACATTTTTGTTGCACCATATCCCTGGATGTCATGGAATGTTTGGCCGTTTGGAAACCTTGAGTGTGGACTGTATGCGTACCAAACAACCCCGCTTCAGGCTTGGGCAGTGGCTATGGTAAAGACAAAAGGAAGCCACTACATGTGCATTAATCCTTCTGACAGGCAAACGTACTTTAGTCATGTGCCCTTCAGTCACTACGCAGAAACTGTAATGGGAATTTGAGTCACACTCAACTTCAACTTTTTCTTCACGAGGAATGAATGTATTACCTACGTTTTTATACACATTTCAAATGTATTACTATCTTTCTGACAAAATATATTTTTTTTTATCTTGATAGATAAAAGCAGATATTAGTTTATCTGGAACAAGAAAAACCCTCGGACACGTAGGAGCGTATTGCAGAGACTCGTCCCCAGGGTGGTCTAGCGCTACCCAACTTTCAATATTATTACTGGGCAGCATAATAAGAAAATGGTTGACCTTGGAGATCTCATCCTGTGGCCCCACCTCCTTAGCTTAGCTTTGCTCCAAACTAGCTGAGCCTGTTTCCAAATAGATTAAAAACCCTATTCAAATCAAATCAAATCACATTTATTTATATAGCCCTTCGTACATCAGCTGATATCTCAAAGTGCTGTACAGAAACCCAGCCTAAAACCCCAAACAGCAGGCAATGCAGGTGTAGAAGCACGGTGGCTAGGAAAAACTCCCTAGAAAGGCCAAAACCTAGGAAGAAACCTAGAGAGGAACCAGGCTATGTGGGGTGGCCAGTCCTCTTCTGGCTGTGCCGGGTGGAGATTATAACAGAACATGGCCAAGATGTTCAAGATGTTGTATGGTTTTTAATTATGGGGCAGAAGTTGAAAATTCACTGAGACCAAAAGATCTCCTTAACTGATTCCAGATCAGCTAATGCAAGTAGGGTATTTCATATCTGGTCTGGAAAAGGGATCTCCTCACTGAACGACCTGTATATACAGTTTGGGGAGGCAGGTGGCTAGCCTAGTGGTTAGACTGTAGGGCCGGCAGGTCGCCTAGTGGTTAGAGTGTAGGGGCGGCAGGTAGCCTAGTAGTTAGAGTGTAGGGGTGGCAGGTAGCCTAGTGGTTCGAGTGTAGGGGTGGCAGGTAGCCTAGTGGTTAGAGTGTAGGGGCGGCAGGTAGCCTAGTGGTTAGAGTGTAGGGCCGGCAGGTAGCCTAGTGTTTAGTGTAGGGCCGGCAGGTAGCCTAGTGGTTTGAGTGTAGGGCTAGTAACTGAAAGGTTGCTGGATCAAATCTCAGAGCTGACAAGGTAAAACACACTGTCGTTCTGTTGTTCTGCCCCTGAGCAAGGCAGTTAACCCACTGTTCCCCGGTAGGCTGTCATTGTAAATAAGAATTTGTCCTTAACTGACTTGCCTATTTAAATAAAACATATCAGAGGGGGCATGAGTGTGATCTGCATGTTGTTAAACTTCCACAATCTGGATTTCCTGAACTCTCAAGAACCAATGGGAAGAGGACTTAGGTGAACAACTTTCAGACCAAACTCGTCAGCTTCATACTCTGACATTCTTCATCTATATATGTCCGTCTCAGAAAACGTCTCAAGAATTGATATCCATAAATCTGTCAATTCTGTGCATATGCTGCTAATTTATTACACATGTTTTGGAAATTTTTGGATATCAATTCTTGAGATGTTTTCTAAGATACTAGAGAGACCTATAGAACCTTCTGCCTTTATTGCATCATTCAGAGGGGCACCGCAGGAGGCCCCTCTAAACAGTTCTATGGGCAACATGCTGGCATGTACTACTCTTCCAGCTATTATACTATTTAAGTGGAAGGATCAGTTTCCTCCTACTTTAAACCATTGGAAAAGGTAAGTTATGCAACATTTCAATTTTCATAACTCATAAACCAACCCAAATTATAATTTGTATCATTATTTTATTATTACTTTTTGTTTTATAATATCTTTGTATTTTTTTATTTGAATAACAAGAGCACCTCCTCCCAGCTGCCACTGCACTGAGGCTAGGTAACACGATCAACACCGATAAATCCCTGATAATCAAAAACTTCAACAAGCATTTCTCAACGGCTGGCCATGCCTTCCTCCTGGCTAATCCAACCACGGCCAACAGCTCCGCCTCCCCCCCCCTCAGCTACTCGACCAAGCCTCCCTAGCTTCTCCTTTACCCAAATCCAGATAGCAGATGTTCTGAAAGAGCTGCAAAACCTGGGGCCATACAAATCAGCTGGGCTTGACAATCTGGACCCTCTACTTCTGAAACTGTCCGCCGCCATTGTCGCAACCCCTATTACCAGCCTGTTCAACCTCTCCTTCGTATCATCTGAGATGCCCAAGGATTGGAAAGCTGCCGCGGTCATCCCATTCTTCAAAGGGTGAGGCACCCTGGACCCAAACTGTCACAGACCTATATCCATCCTGCCTTGCCTATCTAAGGTCTTCGAAAGCCAAGTCAACAAACAGATCACTAACCAACTCGAATCCCACCGTACCTTCTCCGCTGTGCAATCCGGTTCCGAGCCGGTCACGGGTGCACCTCAGCCACGCTCAAGGTACTAAACGATATCATAACCACAATTGATAAGAGACATTACTGTGCAGCCGTCTTCATCGACCTGGCCAAGGCTTTCGACTCTGTCAATCACCATGTTCTTATTGGCAGACTCAGTAGCCTCGGTTTATCTAATGACTGCCTTGCCTGGTTCACCAACTACTTTGCAGACAGAGTTCAGTGTGTCAAATCGGAGGGCATGTTGTCCGGTCCTCTGGCAGTCTCTATAGGGGTGCCACAGGGTTCAATTCTCGGGCCGACTCTTTTCTCTGTTTATATCAATGATGTTGCTCTTGCTGCGGGCGATTCCTTGATCCACCTCTACGCAGACGACACCATTCTGTATATTCTGTATACTTCTGGCCCTTGGACACTGTGCTATCTGACCTCCAAACAAGCTTCAATGCCATTCAACACTCCTTTCGTGGCCTCCCCCTGCTCTTAAACGCTAGTAAAACCAAATGCATGCTTTTCAACCGTTCGCTGCCTGCACCTGCACGCCCGACTAGCATCACCACCCTGGATGGTTCCGACCTAGAATATGTGGACATATATAAGTAGCTAGGTGTATGGCTAGACTGCAAACTCTCCTTCCAGACTCATATCAAACATCTCCAATTGAAAATCAAATCAAGAGTCGGCTTTCTATTCCGCAACAAAGCCTCCTTCACTCACACCGCCAAACTTACCCTTGTAAAACTGACTATCCTAACGATCCTCGACTTCGGCAATGTCATCTACAAAATAGCTTCCAATACTCTACTCAGCAAACTGGATGCAGTTTATCACAGTTCCATCCGTTTTGTTACTAAAGCACCTTATACCACCCACCACTGTGACCTGTATGCTCTAGTCGGCTGGCCCTCGCTACATGTTCGTCGCCAGACCCACTGGCTCCAGGTCATCTACAAGTCCATGCTAGGTAAAGCTCCGCCTTATCTCAGTTCACTGGTCACGATGGCAACACCCATCCGTAGCACGCGCTCCAGCAGGTGTATCTCACTGATTATGCCTAAAACCAAAACCTCATTTGGCCGCCTTTCCTTCCAGTTCTCTGCTGCCTGCGACTGGAACGAATTGCAACAATCTCTGAAGTTGGAGACTTTTATCTCCCTCACCAACTTTAAACATCTGCTATCTGAGCAGCTAACCGATCGCTGCAGATGTAAATAGTCTATCGGTATATAGCCCACCCAATTTACCTACCTCATCCCCATACTGTTTTTATTTTATTTACTTCTCTGTTCTTTTGCACACCAGTATCTCTACCTGCACATCTGATCATTTATCACTCCAGTGTTAATCTGCTAAATTGTAATTATTCACTCCTATGGTCTATTTATTGTCTACCTCCTCATGCCTTTTGCACACAATGTATATAGATTATCTTTTTTTTCTACTATGTTATTGACTTGTTTATTGTTTACTCCCTGTGTTGTTGTCTGTTTACACTGCTATGCTTTATTTTGACCAGGTCGCAGTTGCAAATGAGAACTTGTTCTCAACGAGCCTAACTTGTTAAATAAAGGTTAAATAAAAAAATAAAAACATATTACTCATTGTATATCATGCCGCTTTAAGTCTGGTTTCGGGGTGGGGCTCTGTTAGAGCATGTGGTGTTGGGGTGGGGCTCTTTTAGAGCATGGGGTGTTGGGCTCTGTTAGAGCATGGGGGGGGTTGATTTGGGGGGTTGATTTGGTAGGGGATCTGTGTGTTCTGTTAGAGCATTGGGGGGGGGGTTGATTTGGTAGGGGATCCATGTGCTCTGTTAGAACATGGGGGGGTTGATTTGGTAGGGGATCTGTGTGCTCTGTTAGAGCATGAGGGGTTGGGGGTTGATTTGGTAGGGGATCTGTGTGTTCTGTTAGAGCATGAGGGGTTGGGGGGTTGATTTGGTAGGGGATCTGTGTGTTCTGTTAGAGCATGGGGGGGTTGATTTGGTAGGGGATCTGTGTGTTCTGTTAGAGCATGGGGGGGGGGGGGGTTGATTTGGTAGGGGATCTGTGTGTTCTGTCCTGCTGTTCTGTCTTGTATAATCATAAAAAATGCCAAATTGAAAAAAAAATAAAAAAAATATTAAAAACAGAAACAACTTGACGGGTAAGTTTAGGAATTCATTCCGAGTGTTTAAGTTAAATAGTTTGGGATAGACAAAAAACATGTAAATACACCATCCCTGTCCAAAACACCCTAGCAAGCCACAAGACTACTTGATGGTAATGATGCAAACCGTTGCCCCCTACTGGCCGGTTATCTGAACCTGCAGAGTATAGTCATGGCGGTGGTGAGAGACCAGATCTAACCTGAACCTGCAGAGTATAGTCATGGCGGTGGTGAGAGACCAGATCTAACCTGAACCTGCAGAGTATAGTCATGGCGGTGGTGAGAGACCAGATCTAACCTGAACCTGCAGAGTATAGTCATGGCGGTGGTGAGAGAGACCAGATCTAACCTGAACCTGCAGAGTATAGTCATGGCGGTGGTGAGAGACCAGATCTAACCTGAACCTGCAGAGTATAGTCATGGCGGTGGTGAGAGACCAGATCTAACCTGAACCTGCAGAGTATAGTCATGGAGGTGGTGAGAGACCAGATCTAACCTGAACCTGCAGAGTATAGTCATGGCGGTGGTGAGAGACCAGATCTAACCTGAACCTGCAGAGTATAGTCATGGAGGTGGTGAGAGACCAGATCTAAACTGAACCTGCAGAGTATAGTCATGGCGGTGGTGAGAGACCAGATCTAACCTGAACCTGCAGAGTATAGTCATGGCAGTGGTGAGAGAGACCAGATCTAACCTGAACCTGCAGAGTATAGTCATGGCGGTGGTGAGAGACCAGATCTGACCTGAACCTGCAGAGTATAGTCATGGCGGTGGTGAGAGACCAGATCTAACCTGAACCTGCAGAGTATAGTCATGGCGGTGGTGAGAGACCAGATCTAACCTGAACCTGCAGAGTATAGTCATGGCGGTGGTGAGAGAGACCAGATCTAACCTGAACCTGCAGAGTATAGTCATGGCGGTGGTGAGAGAGACCAGATCTAACCTGAACCTGCAGAGTATAGTCATGGCGGTGGTGAGAGACCAGATCTAACCTGAACCTGCAGAGTATAGTCATGGCGGTGGTGAGAGACCAGATCTAACCTGAACCTGCAGAGTATAGTCATGGCGGTGGTGAGAGAGACCAGATCTAACCTGAACCTGCAGAGTATAGTCATGGCGGTGGTGAGAGAGACCAGATCTAACCTGAACCTGCAGAGTATAGTCATGGCGGTGGTGAGAGACAAGATCTAACCTGAACCTGCAGAGTATAGTCATGGCGGTGGTGAGAGAGACCAGATCTAACCTGAACCTGCAGAGTATAGTCATGGCGGTGGTGAGAGACCAGATCTAACCTGAACCTGCAGAGTATAGTCATGGCGGTGGAGAGAGACCAGATCTAACCTGAACCTGCAGAGTATAGTCATGGCGGTGGTGAGAGACCAGATCTGACCTGAACCTGCAGAGTATAGTCATGGCGGTGGTGAGAGACCAGATCTAACCTGAACCTGCAGAGTATAGTCATGGAGGTGGTGAGAGACCAGATCTAACCTGAACCTGCAGAGTATAGTCATGGCGGTGGTGAGAGACCAGATCTGACCTGAACCTGCAGAGTATAGTCATGGCGGTGGTGAGAGAGACCAGATCTAACCTGAACCTGCAGAGTATAGTCATGGCGGTGGTGAGAGAGACCAGATCTAACCTGAACCTGCAGAGTATAGTCATGGCGGTGGTGAGAGACCAGATCTAACCTGAACCTGCAGAGTATAGTCATGGCGGTGGTGAGAGAGACCAGATCTAACCTGAACCTGCAGAGTATAGTCATGGCGGTGGTGAGAGACCAGATCTAACCTGAACCTGCAGAGTATAGTCATGGCGGTGGTGAGAGACCAGATCTAACCTGAACCTGCAGAGTATAGTCATGGCGGTGGTGAGAGACAAGATCTAACCTGAACCTGCAGAGTATAGTCATGGCAGTGGTGAGAGAGACCAGATCTAACCTGGACCTGCAGAGTATAGTCATGGCGGTGGTGAGAGACCAGATCTAACCTGAACCTGCAGAGTATAGTCATGGCGGTGGTGAGAGACCAGATCTGACCTGAACCTGCAGAGTATAGTCATGGCGGTGGTGAGAGAGACCAGATCTAACCTGAACCTGCAGAGTATAGTCATGGCGGTGGTGAGAGAGACCAGATCTAACCTGAACCTGCAGAGTATAGTCATGGCGGTGGTGAGAGACCAGATCTAACCTGAACCTGCAGAGTATAGTCATGGCGGTGGTGAGAGAGACCAGATCTAACCTGAACCTGCAGAGTATAGTCATGGCGGTGGTGAGAGAGACCAGATCTAACCTGAACCTGCAGAGTATAGTCATGGAGGTGGTGAGAGACCAGATCTAACCTGAACCTGCAGAGTATAGTCATGGCAGTGGTGAGAGAGACCAGATCTAACCTGAACCTGCAGAGTATAGTCATGGCGGTGGTGAGAGACCAGATCTGACCTGAACCTGCAGAGTATAGTCATGGCGGTGGTGAGAGACCAGATCTAACCTGAACCTGCAGAGTATAGTCATGGCGGTGGTGAGAGACCAGATCTAACCTGAACCTGCAGAGTATAGTCATGGCGGTGGTGAGAGACCAGATCTAACCTGAACCTGCAGAGTATAGTCATGGAGGTGGTGAGAGACCAGATCTAACCTGAACCTGCAGAGTATAGTCATGGCGGTGGTGAGAGACCAGATCTAACCTGAACCTGCAGAGTATAGTCATGGCGGTGGTGAGAGACCAGATCTAACCTGAACCTGCAGAGTATAGTCATGGCGGTGGTGAGAGACCAGATCTAACCTGAACCTGCAGAGTATAGTCATGGCGGTGGTGAGAGACCAGATCTAACCTGAACCTGCAGAGTATAGTCATGGCGGTGGTGAGAGACCAGATCTAACCTGAACCTGCAGAGTATAGTCATGGCGGTGGTGAGAGACCAGATCTAACCTGAACCTGCAGAGTATAGTCATGGCGGTGGTGAGAGACCAGATCTAACCTGAACCTGCAGAGTATAGTCATGGCGGTGGTGAGAGAGACCAGATCTAACCTGAACCTGCAGAGTATAGTCATGGCGGTGGTGAGAGAGACCAGATCTAACCTGAACCTGCAGAGTATAGTCATGGCGGTGGTGAGAGAGACCAAAGAGGTGCTGTATCCTGCTGTGTACAGAGCTTTCACAGACGCATAGTGCATGTCCTGGAAGAGACAGAGAGACACTGTTATAGAACATAGTATATGTCCTGGAAGAGACAGAGAGACACTGTTATAGTATATGTCCTGGAAGAGACAGAGAGACACTGTTATAGTATATGTCCTGGAAGAGACAGAGAGACACTGTTATAGTATATGTCCTGGAAGAGACAGAGAGACACTGTTATAGTATATGTCCTGGAAGAGACAGAGAGACACTGTTATAGAACATAGTATATGTCCTGGAAGAGACAGAGAGACACTGTTATAGTATATGTCCTGGAAGAGACAGAGAGACACTGTTATAGAACATAGTATATGTCCTGGAAGAGACAGAGAGACACTGTTATAGTATATGTCCTGGAAGAGACAGAGAGACACTGTTATAGTATATGTCCTGGAAGAGACAGAGAGACACTGTTATAGTATATGTCCTGGAAGAGACAGAGAGACACTGTTATAGAACATAGTGCATGTCCTGGAAGAGACAGAGAGACACTGTTATAGTATATGTCCTGGAAGAGACAGAGAGACACTGTTATAGTATATGTCCTGGAAGAGACAGAGAGACACTGTTATAGTGCATGTCCTGGAAAAGACAGAGAGACACTGTTATAGTATATGTCCTGGAAGAGACAGAGAGACACTGTTATAGTATATGTCCTGGAAGAGACAGAGAGACACTGTGATAGTATATGTCCTGGAAGAGACAGAGAGACACTGTTATAGTATATGTCCTGGAAGAGACAGAGAGACACTGTTATAGTATATGTCCTGGAAGAGACAGAAAGACACTGTTATAGTATATGTCCTGGAAGAGACAGAGAGACACTGTTATAGAACATAGTATATGTCCTGGAAGAGACAGAGAGACACTGTTATAGTATATGTCCTGGAAGAGACAGAGAGACACTGTTATAGAACATAGTATATGTCCTGGAAGAGACAGAGAGACACTGTTATAGTATATGTCCTGGAAGAGACAGAGAGACACTGTTATAGAACATAGTGCATGTCCTGGAAGAGACAAAGAGACACTGTTATAGAACATAGTATATGTCCTGGAAGAGACAGAGAGACACTGTTATAGTATATGTCCTGGAAGAGACAGAGAGACACTGTTATAGAACATAGTATATGTCCTGGAAGAGACAGAGAGACACTGTTATAGTATATGTCCTGGAAGAGACAGAGAGACACTGTTATAGTATATGTCCTGGAAGAGACAGAGAGACACTGTTATAGTATATGTCCTGGAAGAGACAGAGAGACACTGTTATAGAACATAGTATATGTCCTGGAAGAGACAGAGAGACACTGTTATAGTATATGTCCTGGAAGAGACAGAGAGACACTGTTATAGTATATGTCCTGGAAGAGACAGAGAGACACTGTTATAGAACATAGTATATGTCCTGGAAGAGACAGAGAGACACTGTTATAGTATATGTCCTGGAAGAGACAGAGAGACACTGTTATAGTATATGTCCTGGAAGAGACAGAGAGACACTGTTATAGTATATGTCCTGGAAGAGACAGAGAGACACTGTTATAGTATATGTCCTGGAAGAGACAGAGAGACACTGTTATAGAACATAGTGCATGTCCTGGAAGAGACAGAGAGACACTGTTATAGTATATGTCCTGGAAGAGACAGAGAGACACTGTTATAGAACATAGTATATGTCCTGGAAGAGACAGAGAGACACTGTTATAGTATATGTCCTGGAAGAGACAGAGAGACACTGTTATAGAACATAGTATATGTCCTGGAAGAGACAGAGAGACACTGTTATAGTATATGTCCTGGAAGAGACAGAGAGACACTGTTATAGTATATGTCCTGGAAGAGACAGAGAGACACTGTTATAGAACATAGTATATGTCCTGGAAGAGACAGAGAGACACTGTTATAGTATATGTCCTGGAAGAGACAGAGAGACACTGTTATAGTATATGTCCTGGAAGAGACAGAGAGACACTGTTATAGAACATAGTATATGTCCTGGAAGAGACAGAGAGACACTGTTATAGTATATGTCCTGGAAGAGACAGAGAGACACTGTTATAGAACATAGTGCATGTCCTGGAAGAGACAGAGAGACACTGTTATAGTATATGTCCTGGAAGAGACAGAGAGACACTGTTATAGAACATAGTATATGTCCTGGAAGAGACAGAGAGACACTGTTATAGTATATGTCCTGGAAGAGACAGAGAGACACTGTTATAGAACATAGTATATGTCCTGGAAGAGACAGAGACACTGTTATAGTATATGTCCTGGAAGAGACAGAGAGACACTGTTATAGAACATAGTATATGTCCTGGAAGAGACAGAGAGACACTGTTATAGAACATAGTGCATGTCCTGGAAGAGACAGAGAGACACTGTTATAGTATATGTCCTGGAAGAGACAGAGAGACACTGTTATAGAACATAGTATATGTCCTGGAAGAGACAGAGAGACACTGTTATAGTATATGTCCTGGAAGAGACAGAGAGACACTGTTATAGAACATAGTATATGTCCTGGAAGAGACAGAGAGACACTGTTATAGTATATGTCCTGGAAGAGACAGAGAGACACTATTATAGAACATAGTGCATGTCCTGGAAGAGACAGAGAGACACTGTTATAGAACATAGTGCATGTCCTGGAAGAGACAGAGAGACACTGTTATAGTATATGTCCTGGAAGAGACAGAGAGACACTGTTATAGTATATGTCCTGGAAGAGACAGAGAGACACTGTTATAGTATATGTCCTGGAAGAGACAGAGAGACACTGTTATAGTATATGTCCTGGAAGAGACAGAGAGACACTGTTATAGTATATGTCCTGGAAGAGACAGAGAGACACTGTTATAGAACATAGTATATGTCCTGGAAGAGACAGAGAGACACTGTTATAGTATATGTCCTGGAAGAGACAGAATAGCACATGGTTCTACTGTTTGCACTGTTCAACGGAAGTATACATTGTGAAAGAAGGTCCTGTTCTAGGGTCTATATACTAGGTTTTAGAGTTTCTATGTTGATACCTGTCTGGTTCTAGGAGTTAGGTTCTAGGTTCTTACCTGTCTAGTTCTAGATTCTAGGAGGTTAGGTTCTTGGTTCTTACCTGTCTAGTTCTAGGTTCTAGAGGTTGGGTTCTAGGTTATTAACTGTCTGGTTCTAGGTTCTAGAGGTTGGGTTCTAGGCTCTTACCTGTCTAGTTCTAGGTTCTTACCTGTCTAGTTCTAGGTTCTAGAGGTTAGGTTCTAGGTTCTTACCTGTCTAGTTCTAGAAGTTATGTTCTAGGTTCGAACCTGTCTGGTTCTAGGTTCTAGATATTAGGTTCTAGGTTCTTACCTGTCTAGTTCTAGGTCCTAGAGGTTAGGTTCTAGGTTATTACCTGTCTAGTTCTATGTTCTAAAGGTTGGGTTCTAGGTTCTTACCTGTCTAGTTCTATGTTCTAGAGGTTAGGTTCTAGGTTCTTACCTATCTAGTTCTAGGTTCTAGAGGTTCGTTTCTAGGTTCTTACCGGTCTGGTGGTGTTATCGTCTGACAGACAGGCGTCAACGTAGTGAGGAAATGTTTCTGACCAGCCCTCTGCTGTACAGTTCCTACTGATCCAACCAATCTCTGAAACACACACAAAACACACACACACACACACACACACACACACACACACACACACACACACACACACACACACACACACACACACACGTCAATCTACAAAATGCTGAATACCATAGCACTTCAACCAAGCCAAGCCATACTGTTTGAATCATTAGTACAGTAGAAGCCATGCTACAAACCATCGTCAGGACTCAGGAGGTCATGAAAGACTTCAGGGCATCTGACTGATACCACTTCACCTACGGCTGCATCCTGCCAACAAGCCAGGTCGTCCCACATCCACGGACAGCCTGCAACACACAGGGTATATCCAGTATCTCATACAGTAGCAGGATCTCTGTCTGGTGGTCTGGATGAAGCCAATTACCTTTTAAAGACCCGAGACGGGCGAAGCACACTGAGCCAGACAGACAGACAGACCCAGAGCTAACCAATTAAACCTGTCTATACTATCACTGTGAATAACACACGCGCACAGGCACACCCACTAACACACCCACTAACACACACACACTAACACACTCCCACTAACACACCCATAAACACACCCACTAACACACACACACCCACTAACACACACACACCCACTAACACACACCCACTAACACACACCCACTAACACACCCACTAACACAACCATAAACACACCCATAAACACACACCCACTAACACACACACACTAACACACACACACTAACACACCCATAAACACACCCATAAACACACCCATAAACACACCCACTAACACACACCCACTAACACACACCCACTAACACACACCCACTAACACACACCCACTAACACACACACACTAACACACACACACTAACACACCCATAAACACACCCACTAACACACCCACTAACACACACCCACTAACACACTCCCACTAACACACCCATAAACACACCCACTAACACAACCACTAACACACCCACTAACACACACACTAACACACACACACTAACACACCCATAAACACACCCACTAACACACCCACTAACACACCCACTAACACACCCATAAACACACACCCACTAACACACACCCACTAACACACACCCACTAACACACACACACTAACACACCCACTAACACACACACTCCCACTAACACACACACTAACACACTCCCACTAACACACTCCCACTAACACACACTTAGGGAATGTGATTTTGGGAAAGAGGTCATCTTAATGGGAGATTTTAACATTAATTATGAAGACAAGTGTTGTAGGAAAACCCTCAAACGGATCACTAATACCTTTGACCTTACACAGCTAGTTAAAGGGCCAACCAGGGTGACTTGTTGCTCTAAAACACAGATTGATTTGGTGTTCAGTAATAAACCAGAGAGAGTGACTAAATCATTCAATATGGTTACTGGGCTGTCTGATCATAATCTGACACTTATAGCCAGAAAGCTCTCTAAGAGCAGGTTTAACCTCTCTACTGTTAGAAAGCCGGATCAACTCAGAATACCTAAGAGTGAATTAAACTATTTTGAAAAAGCAATTAAGGGAATAAACTGGAATGATCTCTTGTCCTATACAGACGTGGAAGCTGATAGTCAGGTTTTCTATCCACAATCCAGACTACAATAAATGGCTTCCTAAAGCAAATCAAATCCAAACCTGGCCAAAAGAGCACTCTTCCTTGGCTAAATGTGGAGAAATCTGGAAATTGATGAAAGAACGAGATTATGCTCTAAAAATAGCCCTACAATCTAAATTAGAGCATGACAGACGTAGGTTTACCATGTTGAGAAATAAGGTGATGAAAGAAATCAGACAGGCCAAGGCAAACTTTTTATTAACATAATTGGTGAAGCAAAGGGAAATTCTAAATTGATATGGGAGAATCTAAAAAAGTTAACAGGGAAAGACCATAGTAACACTGCAAAAAGACTAGAAATCATGGTGAATAACAATCTAACACAGGATGCAGTCGAAATAGCAATAGCCTTCAATTCCTACTTTATTGACTCTGTCAGGGCACTGACACAGAACCCCTCCACTGGTTTCTTGGGCTCAGTGCTAGTGAATGACACTCAACCTGTCTTCATCATAAGGGAGGTTTCTGAGTCAAAGGTGAACAAAGTGATTAGCTCACTAAAGAACTCTAAAGCCAAAGATGTGTTTGGGATGGACTCTACCTTTCTTAAAAACTACAAAGAGTCACTCATTGGCCCCATTACTAAGGTCACCAACACATCTATTGGTCTCGGTGTGTTTCCAAGGGTATGGAAGTCGGCCATAATAACGGCCATCTTTAAATCAGGCGACCCTGCTGACGTGAGTAACTACAGGCCCATTAGTATACTACCTGTGGTGTCAAAGGTTGTTGAAAAGTGTGTAGCAGAACAACTGATTGCCCACCTCAACAACAGCCCCTTCACATTACACTCCATGAAGTTTGGCTTCAGAGCGAAACACTCCACAGAAACGGCCAACTGCTTTCTTCTGGAAAATGTGAAGTCCAAGATGGACAAAGGGGGTGCTGTTGGGGCTGTGTTTCTGGACCTAAGGAAGGCTTTTGATACTGTTAACCATGAGATTCTCATCACAAAATTGTCCAAGTTCAACTTTTCCCCTGATGCCTTGAGATGGATGAAATCATACCTTGAAGGCAGAACTCAGTGTGTCAGAGTGAGCAATGAGCTGTCGCCCTCTCGTAGCTATGATGTGGGCGTGCCCCAAGGGTCAATACTGGGGCCCCTCCTGTTCAGCCTGTACATTAATGATCTGCCTTCTGTCTGTACTGGGTCTGAAGTTCAAATGTATGCAGATGATACAGTGATATATGTGCATGCAAAGAGCAAACAACAAGCTGCACAAGAACTCACTACTGTAATGGTCCAGGTTACAAAGTGGCTCAGTGACTCGTGTTTGCATCTCAATGTGAAAAAAACTGTTTGCATGTTTTTCACAAAGAGGGCAACAGATGCTACTGAGCCAGATGTCTATGTGTCAGGGGAGAAGCTCCAGGTGGTATCCGATTTTAAGTACCTTGGCATCATACTTGATTCCAACCTCTCTTTAAAAAGCATGTGAAAAAGGTAATTCAAATAACTAAATTCAACCTAGCTAATTTCCGATTTATACGAAATTGTTTGACTACAGAGGTAGCAAAACTGTACTTCAACTCTATGATACTCCCCCACTTAACATACTGCTTGACTAGTTGGGCCCAAGCTTGCTGTACAACATTAAAACCTATTCAGTCTGTCTACAAACAGGCTCTCAAAGTGCTTGATAGGAAGCCCAATAGCCATCATCATTGTCACATCCTTAGAAAGCATGAGCTCTTGAGTTGGGAAAATCTTGTGCAATACACCGACGCATGTCTTGTATTCAAGATCCTTAATGGCCTGGCTCCCCCTCCACTCAATATTTTTGTTAAACAGAAAACCCAGACATATGGCAGCAGATCCACAAGGTCTGCCATGAGAGGTGACTGTATAGTTCCCCTAAGGAAAAGCACCTTTAGTAAATCTGCATTCTCTGTGAGAGCTTCCCATGTCTGGAATACACTGCCATCAAACACACATAACTGCACCAAATATCACACTTTCACAAAATGCTTGAAGACATGGCTAAAGGTCAATCAGATTTGTGAACATGGTCCCTAGCTGTGTGTTGCCGCTTTCCATGTTGTCTGTAGCTTGTGAGGTGTGGAAACACTTTGTTGCTTTTATGAATTTTGTCTTGCTGCTTTTTGTTCTATGTTGCTCTGTCTGTATGCTACGTCTTGCTTGTCCTATGTTGCTCTAACTGTATGCTATGTCTTGCTTGTCCCATGTTGCTATGTCTTGCTTGTTCTATGTTGCTATTGTCTATATTGTAATTGTTTTTAATAACCTGCCCAGGGACTGCGGTTGAAAATTAGCCGGCTGGCTAAAACCGGCACTTTTACTGAAATGTTGATTAATGTGCACTGTCCCTGTAAAAATAAACTCAAACTCGCACTAACACACACCCACTAACACACTCCCACTAACACACTCCCACTAACACACTCCCACTAACACACACACTAATACACCCACTAACACACTTCCACTAACACACACCCACAAACACACACCCACAAACACACACCCACAAACACACACCCACAAACACAAACCCACTAACACAAACCCACTAACACACTCCCACTAACACACTCCCACTAACACACACACTAACACACACACTAACACACTCCCACTAACACTCCCACTAACACACTCCCACTAACACACTCCCACTAACACACCCACTAAAACACACACACTAACACACCCATAAACACACCCACTAACACACTCCCACTAACACACACCCACTAACACACCCACTAACACACCCACTAACACACACCCACTAACACACCCATAAACACACTCCCACTAACACACCCACTAACACACACCCACTAACACACCCACTAACACACACCCACTAACACACACCCACTAACACACCCATAAACACACACCCACTAACACACCCACTAACACACTCCCACTAACACACCCACTAACACACACCCACTAACACACACCCACTAACACACCCATAAACACACACCCACTAACACACCCACTAACACACTCCCACTAACACACCCACTAACACACTCCCACTAACACACCCACTAACACAAGTGATAATGCAATCCCTCTGGAGGGGAATGACTAGTGTTGATCTGAATAAGGATTCAGGATTCTGTGTAAAGGAAGGTAGAGGTAGTTTCAATGCTAACAAGCGTCAGCGCTATGCATATCTACTAGATACCCATAGACCTCCAGCAATTAGTTAGTTCCTGCAACTTCCTTCATACTGGACACAGAGACATAAAAGTGGTTTCCACGAGTTCATCTGACTCTGGGTCAGTAGATAAAGGGCTTCATCTGACTCTGGGTCAGTAGATAAAGGGTTTCATCTGACTCTGGGTCAGTAGGTAAAGGGTTTCATCTGACTCTGGGTCAGTAGATAAAGGGCCTCATCTGACTCTGGGTCAGTAGATAAAGGGTTTCATCTGACTCTGGGTCAGTAGATAAAGGGTTTCATCTGACTCTGGGTCAGTAGATAAAGGGTTTCATCTGACTCTGGGTCAGTAGATAAAGGGCCTCATCTGACTCTGGGTCAGTAGATAAAGGGCCTCATCTGACTCTGGGTCAGTAGATAAAGGGTTTCATCTGACTCTGGGTCAGTAGATAAAGGGCCTCATCTGACTCTGGGTCAGTAGATAAAGGGCCTCATCTGACTCTGGGTCAGTAGATAAAGGGCCTCATCTGACTCTGGGTCAGTAGATAAAGGGTTTCATCTGACTCTGGGTCAGTAGATAAAGGGCCTCATCTGATTCTGGGTCAGTAGATAAAGGGCCTCATTGCCAATTTCACAGTATCCCTAGACAGGAGAGTGACCCTAGACAGGAGAGTGACCCTAGACAGGAGAGTGACCCTAGACAGGAGAGTGACCCTAGACAGGAGAGTGGCCCTAGACAGGAGAGTGACCCTAGACAGGAGAGTGGCCCTAGACAGGAGAGTGACCCTAGACAGGAGAGTGACCCTAGACAGGAGAGTGGCCCTAGACAGGAAGTCAGTAGCACTGCCATAGACAGGAGAAGGACCCTAGACAGGAAGTCAGTAGCACTGCCATAGGCAGGAGAGTGACCCTAGACAGGAGAGTGGCCCTAGACAGGAGAGTGGCCCTAGACAGGAGAGTGACCCTAGACAGGAGAGTGGCCCTAGACAGGAGAGTGGCCCTAGACAGGAGAGTGGCCCTAGACAGGAGAGTGGCCCTAGACAGGAGAGTGGCCCTAGACAGGAGAGTGGCCCTAGACAGGAGAGTGACCCTAGACAGGAGAGTGGCCCTAGACAGGAGAGTGGCCCTAGACAGGAGAGTGGCCCTAGACAGGAGAGTGACCCTAGACAGGAGGAGAGATGCAGATGTTAAAGTTGTGGGTATGAAACAGTGAAAACAGACACTTTTTTGTTGTTGTTGTCCGAAGCGACATGCATCTTGGGATTTGTAATTTGTTTTAAACACCTAAATCAGATCCAAGAGTCTGTATCTGTCAGTGATATTCATTGTGGTTCTTTATGATTTGGCAATAAGAACAGGATAAAGTGATCATCTTAGCCCAGGCTTCCTATAAACATCCGCACTAAGCTACAGACAGAAACCATTTAATTGGATATACAGAACCACAGAGACAACCCCAACTGCTGCTTCTCTGCTCTTAGAATGACCTTTAAAACACACCATGATAAATTATCTGAACTTCAACCTGTTTAAATTGGTTGCTTTCAGACTGAGTCAGACTTCTGTCCAATCCTCTCCTATTCTCTCCGATCATATCCTCGTCTCTTCTCTCCTATCATATCCTCGTCTCTTCTCTCCTATCATATCCTCGTCTCTTCTCTCCGATCATATCCTCGTCTCTTCTCTCCGATCATATCCTCGTCTCTTCTCTCCTATCATATCCTCGTCTCTTCTCTCCTATCATATCCTCGTCTCTTCTCTCCGGTCATATCCTCGTCTCTTCTCTCCTGTCATATCCTCGTCTCTTCTCTCCTATCATATCCTCGTCTCTTCTCTCCGGTCATATCCTCGTCTCTTCTCTCCTATCATATCCTCGTCTCTTCTCTCCTATCATATCCTCGTCTCTTCTCTCCGATCATATCCTCGTCTCTTCTCTCCGATCATATCCTCGTCTCTTCTCTCCTGTCATATCCTCGTCTCTTCTCTCCTGTCATATCCTCGTCTCTTCTCTCCAATCCTCTCCTATTCTCTCCGATCATATCCTCGTCTCTTCTCTCCGGTCATATCCTCGTCTCTTCTCTCCTGTCATATCCTCGTCTCTTCTCTCCTGTCATATCCTCGTCTCTTCTCTCCGATCATATCCTCGTCTCTTCTCTCCTATCATATCCTCGTCTCTTCTCTCCTATCATATCCTCGTCTCTTCTCTCCGATCATATCCTCGTCTCTTCTCTCCTGTCATATCCTCGTCTCTTCTCTCGGTCATATCCTCGTCTCTTCTCTCCGGTCATATCCTCGTCTCTTCTCTCCTGTCATATCCTCGTCTCTTCTCTCCTATCATATCCTCGTCTCTTCTCTCCGATCATATCCTCGTCTCTTCTTCGATCATATCCCGTCTTCTTCCTATCATATCCCGTCTCTTTCTCTCCTATCATATCCTCGTCTCTTCTCCTCCTCCTCGTCTCTCCTCCGGTCATATCCTCGTCTCTTCTCTCCTGTCATATCTCGTCTCTTCTCTCCTATCATATCCTCGTCTCTTCTCTCCTATCATATCCTCTTCTTCTCTCCGGTCATATCCTCGTCTCTTCTCTCCTATCATATCCTCGTCTCTTCTCTCCTATCATATCTCGTCTCTTCTCTCCGATCATATCCTCGTCTCTTCTCTCGATCATATCCCGTCTCTTCTCTCCTGTCATATCCTCGTCTCTTCTCTCCTGTCATATCTCCTATTCTCTCCGATCATATCCTCGTCTCTTCTCTCCTATCATATCCTCGTCTCTTCTCTCCTATCATATCCTCGTCTCTTCTCTCCGATCATATCCTCGTCTCTTCTCTCCGATCATATCCCGCTCTTCTCTCCTGTCATATCCTCGCCTCTTTCTCCTGTCATATCCTCGTCTCTTCTCTCCAATCCTCTCCTATTCTCTCCGATCATATCCTCGTCTCTTCTCTCCGGTCATATCCTCGTCTCTTCTCTCCTGTCATATCCTCGTCTCTTCTCTCCTATCATATCCTCGTCTCTTCTCTCCGATCATATCCTCGTCTCTTCTCTCCGATCATATCCTCGTCTCTTCTCTCCTATCATATCCTCGTCTCTTCTCTCCTATCATATCCTCGTCTCTTCTCTCCGGTCATATCCTCGTCTCTTCTCTCCGGTCATATCCTCGTCTCTTCTCTCCTGTCATATCCTCGTCTCTTCTCTCCTGTCATATCCTCGTCTCTTCTCTCCGGTCATATCCTCGTCTCTTCTCTCCGATCATATCCTCGTCTCTTCTCTCCGGTCATATCCTCGTCTCTTCTCTCCGGTCATATCCTCGTCTCTTCTCTCTATCATATCCCGTCTCTTCTCTCCGTCATATCCGTCTCTTCTCTCCTGTCATATCCTCGTCTCTTCTCTCCTATCATATCCTCGTCTCTTCTCTCCGATCATATCCTCGTCTCTTCTCTCCGATCATATCCTCGTCTCTTCTCTCCTGTCATATCCTCGTCTCTTCTCTCCTGTCATATCCTCGTCTCTTCTCTCCAATCCTCTCCTATTCTCTCCGATCATATCCTATCTCTTCTCTCCGGTCATATCCTCGTCTCTTCTCTCCTGTCATATCCTCGTCTCTTCTCTCCTGTCATATCCTCGTCTCTTCTCTCCGGTCATATCCTCGTCTATTCTCTCCGATCATATCCTCGTCTTCTTCTCCTATCATATCCTCGTCTCTTCTCTCCGATCATATCCTCGTCTCTTCTCTCCGATCATATCCTCGTCTCTTCTCTCCGGTCATATCCTCGTCTCTTCTCTCCTGTCATATCCTCGTCTCTTCTCTCCTGTCATATCCTCGTCTCTTCTCTCCGGTCATATCCTCGTCTCTTCTCTCCTATCATATCCTCGTCTCTTCTCTCCTATCATATCCTCGTCTCTTCTCTCCGATCATATCCTCGTCTCTTCTCTCCGATCATATCCTCGTCTCTTCTCTCCTGTCGTATCCTCGTCTCTTCTCTCCTGTCATATCCTCGTCTCTTCTCTCCAATCCTCTCCTATTCTCTCCGATCATATCCTCGTCTCTTCTCTCCGGTCATATCCTCGTCTCTTCTCTCCTGTCATATCCTCGTCTCTTCTCTCCGGTCATATCCTCGTCTCTTTCTCCGATCATATCCTCGTCTCTTCTCTCCTGTCATATCCTCGCTCTCTTCTCCTGTCATATCCTCGCCTCTTCTCTCTCCTGTCATATCCTCGTCTCTTCTCTCCGGTCATATCCTCGTCTCTTCTCTCCGGTCATATCCTCTCTCTTCTTCTCCCGGTCATACATCCTCGTCTCTTCTCTCCTGTCATATCCTCGTCTCTTCTCTCCTGTCATATCCTCGTCTCTTCTCTCCTGTCATATCCTCGCCTCTTCTCTCCTGTCATATCCTCGTCTCTTCTCTCCTGTCATATCCTCGTCTCTTTCTCTCCTGTCATATCCTCGCCTCTTCTCTCCTGTCATATCCTCGTCTCTTCTCTCCTGTCATATCCTCGTCTCTTCTCTCCTGTCATATCCTCGTCTCTTCTCTCCTGTCATATCCTCGCTCTCTTCTCTCCGGTCATATCCTCGTCTCTTCTCTCTCTATCTTCTCTCCTATCATATCCTCGTCTCTTCTCTCCTATCATATCCTCGTCTCTTCTCTCCTATCATATCCTCGTCTCTTCTCTCCTATCATATCCTCTTCTTCTCTTCTCTCCTATCATATCCTCGTCTCTTCTCTCCTATCATATCCTCGTCTCTTCTCTCCTATCATATCCTCGTCTCTTCTCTCCGATCATATCCTCGTCTCTTCTCTCCTATCATATCCTCGTCTCTCTTCTCCGATCATATCCTCGTCTCTTCTTTCATATCCTCGTCTCTTCTCTCCCATCCTCTCCTCTTCCATCCCGCCTTCTCCTCTCCCGTCCTCTCCTCTCCCACCCTCTCCTCTCATCTCCCATTCTTTCCTCTCTGTCCTCTTTTCTCATCTCATCCTTTTCTCTCCTCTCCCATACTTTCCTCTCCCATCCTCTGCTCTCCTCTCCTCTCCCATGCTCTCCTGTCCCATCCTCTGTTCTCCACCATGCTCTCCTGTCCCATCCTCTGTTCTCCACCACCCTCCCCTCTCATCCTTTCCTCTCCTCTCCACCATCCTCTCGCCTCCCCATTCTTTCCTCTCCTCTCATCTCCCATCCCCTCCTCTACCATCCTTTCCTCTCAGTCCTCTCTTCTTTTCTCCCACCCTTTCCTCTCATCTCCCATCCTCCTCTCCATCCTCTCCTATCCCATCCTCTCCTCTCCCCTCCTCTCCTCTCCACTATGCTCTCCTCTCCCATCCTCTTCACCACCATGCTCTCCAATCCTCTCCTCTCCTCCACCATCCTCTCCTTTCCCATCCTCTCCTCCACCACCCTCTCCTTTCCCATCCTCTCCTCCACCATCCTCTCCTTTCCCATCATCTCCTTTCCCATCCTCTCCTCCACCATCCTCTCCTTTCCCATCCTCTCCTTTCCCATCCTCTCCTCCACCATCCTCTCCCATCATCTCCTTTCCCATCCTCTCCTTTCCCATCCTCTCCTCCACCATCCTCTCCTTTCCCATCCTCTCCTTTCCCATCCTCTCCTCCACCATCCTCTCCTTTCCCATCCTCTCCTCCACCATCCTCTCCTTTCCCATCCTCTCCTCCACCATCATCTCCTTTCCCATCCTCTCCTCTCCCATCATCTCCTTTCCCATCCTCTCCTTTCCCATCCTCTCCTTTCCCATCCTCTCCTCCACCATCCTCTCCTTTCCCATCCTCTCCTCCACCATCCTCTCCTTTCCCATCCTCTCCTCCACCATCCTCTCCTTTCCCATCATCTCCTTTCCCATCCTCTCCTCCACCATCCTCTCCTCCACCATCCTCTCCTTTCCCATCCTCTTCTCCACCATCCTCTCCCCTCCAATCCTCTCCTCTTCTCCACCATCCTCTCCTCCACCATCCTCTCCTTTCCCATCATCTCCTTTCCCATCCTCTCCTCCACCATCCTCTCCTTTCCCATCCTCTCCTCCACCATCCTCTCCTTTCCCATCCTCTCCTCCACCATCCTCTTCTTTCCCACCCTCTCCTCTCCCATTCGTTTCTCCACCATCCTCACCCCTCCTCTCCCATTCGTTTCTCCACCATCCTCGCCTCTCCTCTCCCATCCTTTTCTCCACCATGCTCTCCACTCCCATCCTTTCCTCTCCCAGCCTCCTCTCCAATCCTCTCTCTCCTCTCCTCCACCATCCTCTCCCCTCCCATCTTTTCCTTTCCAATCCTCTATTCTTCTCCACCATCCTCTCCTCTCCAATCCTCTACTCTTCTCCACCATCCTCTCCTCCACCATCCTCTCCTGTCCCATCATCTCCTTTCCCATCCTCTCCTCCACCATCCTCTCCTTTCCCATCCTCTCCTCCACCATCCTCTCCTTTCCCATCCTCTCCTCCACCATCCTCTCCTTTCCCATCATCTCCTTTCCCATCCTCTCCTCCACCATCCTCTCCTCTCCAATCCTCTCCTCTTCTCCACCATCCTCTCCTCTCCAATCCTCTCCTCTCCTCCACCATCCTCTCCTCCACCATCATCTCCTTTCCCATCCTCTCCTCCACCATCCTCTCCTTTCCCATCCTCTCCTCCACCATCCTCCTTTCCCATCCTCTCCTCCACCCTCCTTTCCCATCCTCTCCCTCCACCATCCTCTCCTTTCCCATCCTCTCCTCCACCATCCTCTCCTTTCCCATCCTCTCCTCCACCATCCTCTCCTTTCCCATCCTCTCCTCCACCATCCTCTCCTTTCCCATCCTCTCCTCCACCATCCTCTCCTTTCCCATCCTCTCCCACCATCCTCTCCTTTCCCATCATCTCCTTTCCCATCCTCTCCTCCACCATCCTCTCCTATCCCATCCTCTCCGCCACCATCCTCTCCTTTCCCATCCTCTCCTCCACCATCCTCTCCTTTCCCATCCTCTCCTCCACCATCCTCTCCTCCACCATCCTCTCCTTTCCCATCCTCTCCTCCACCATCCTCTCCTTTCCCATCCTCTCCTCCACCATCCTCTCCTTTCCCACCCTCTCCTCTCCCATTCATTTCTCCACCATCCTCGCCCCTCCTCTCCCATTCGTTTCTCCACCATCCTCGCCTCTCCTCTCCCATTCGTTTCTCCGCCATCCTCGCCTCTCCTCTCCCATCCTTTTCACCACCATGTCCTCCACTCCCATCCTTTCCTCTCCCAGCCTCCTCTCCAATCCTCTCTCTCCTCTCCTCCACCATCCTCTCCCCTCCCATCTTTTCCTTTCCAATCCACTCCTCCACCATCCTCTCCTTTCCCATCCTCTCCTCCACCATCCTCTCCTTCCCATCCTCTCCTCCACCATCCTCTCCTTTCCCATCCTCTCCTCCACCATCCTCTCCTTTCCCATCCTCTCCTCCACCATCCTCTCCTTTCCCACCCTCTCCTCTCCCATTCGTTTCTCCACCATCCTCGCCCCTCCTCTCCCATTCGTTTCTCCACCATCCTCGCCTCTCCTCTCCCATTCGTTTCTCCGCCATCCTCGCCTCTCCTCTCCCATTCGTTTCTCCGCCATCCTCGCCTCTCCACTCCCATCCTTTCCTCTCCCAGCCTCCTCTCCAATCCTCTCCTCCACCATCCTCTCCCCTCCCATCTTTTCCTTTCCAATCCTCTCCTCTTCTCCACCATCCTCTCCTCTCCAATCCTCTCCTCTTCTCCACCATCCTCTCCTCTCCCACCTTGTCCTCTCCCATCCTCTCCTCTCCTCTCCCCTCCCATCCTCTCTTCTCTATCCTCTACCATTCTCTCCCCTCCCATCCTGTCCTCTCCCATCCTCTTCTCCACCATCCTCTCCTCTCTCAACCTCTCCAATCCTCTCTCCTCCACCATCCTCTCGTCTCCCATCCTCTCCTCTCCCATCCTCTCCAATCCTCTCTCCTCTCCAATCCTCTCCTCTCCCATCCTTTCCAATCCTCTCTCCTCTCCAATCCTCTCTCTCCAATCCTCTCTCCTCTCCAATCCTCTCTCTCCCATCCTTTCCAATCCTCTCTCCTCTCCAATCCTCTCTCCTCTCCAATCCTCTCTCTCTCTCCAATCCTCTCTCCCATCCTCTCCTCTCCCATCCTTTCCAATCCTCTCCATTTCTCTCTCTCCAATCCTCTCTCCTCTCCAATCCTCTCTCTCCCATCCTTTCCAATCCTCTCTCCTCTCCAATCCTCTCTCCCATCCAATCCTCTCTCTCCCATCATCCTCTCCTCCTCTCCCATCCTCTCTTCTCCACCATCCTTTCCTCTCCCATGATTGTTTCCAGATTTGTCCTCCCAGAGTTCCTTGATAAGGAAACATGTGAAAGAGAGACAATGCCACCTGGAGAGTGTGGAGGAGGATGAGACACTCAGAGGAGAGTGATTATACACATGCAAGCACAAACACACACACAGTCCTACCATTATCCAGGTAGTGTGTTAGGTTGTGCAGGGCGATCCTCTCCATACATCTCTCCTGCTGTCTTTTGACCACACAGTCGGAGTTCTCGGAATACATGGAGCACACCTGGAACTCTCTCACACACACACACACACACACACACACACACACACACACACACACACACACACACACACACACACACACACACACACACACACACACACACACACACACACACACACACACACACACACACACACACACACACACACACACACACACACACACACACACACACACACACACACACACACACACACACACACACGGAGTAAATTCAAATTGACTTGAAATGTGTAGCTGTTGTTAACGTCATCTGTCTATTTATAAAAAACAGTTTGCTATTTGCCAAGAAGCAGGTAACCAGCCAGCCAGCCAACCAGCCGGCCAGTCAACCAATTAGTCAGCAAACCAGGCAGTCAGCCTTCCAGTCAGCCAGCCAACCAGCCATCCAACCTGTCAGTCAGCCTTCCAGTCAGCCAGCAACCAGTCAGATTCTCCACTGCGTGTCCTATCCAGTCCTTCTCCACTGCGTGTCCTATCCAGTCCTTCTCCACTGCGTGTCCTATCCAGTCCTTCTCCACTGCGTGTCCTATCCAGTCCTTCTCCACTGCGTGTCCTATCCAGTCCTTCTCCACTGCGTGTCCTATCCAGTCCTTCTCCACTGCGTGTCCTATCCAGTCCTTCTCCACTGTGTCCTATCCAGTCCTTCTCCACTGTGTCCTATCCAGTCCTTCTCCACTGTGTGTCCTATCCAGTCCTTCTCCACTGTGTGTCCTATCCAGTCCTTCTCCACTGTGTGTCCTATCCAGTCCTTCTCCACTGTGTGTCCTATCCAGTCCTTCTCCACTGTGTGTCCTATCCAGTCCTTCTCCACTGTGTGTCCTATCCAGTCCTTCTCCACTGTGTGTCCTATCCAGTCCTTCTCCACTGTGTGTCCTATCCAGTCCTTCTCCACTGTGTCCTATCCAGTCCTTCTCCACTGTGTCCTATCCAGTCCTTCTCCACTGTGTCCTATCCAGTCCTTCTCCACTGTGTCCTATCCAGTCCTTCTCCACTGTGTGTCCTATCCAGTCCTTCTCCACTGTGTGTCCTATCCAGTCCTTCTCCACTGTGTGTCCTATCCAGTCCTTCTCCACTGTGTCCTATCCAGTCCTTCTCCACTGTGTGTCCTATCCAGTCCTTCTCCACTGTGTGTCCTATCCAGTCCTTCTCCACTGTGTGTCCTATCCAGTCCTTCTCCACTGTGTGTCCTATCCAGTCCTTCTCCACTGTGTGTCCTATCCAGTCCTTCTCCACTGTGTGTCCTATCCAGTCCTTCTCCACTGCGTGTCCTATCCAGTCCTTCTCCACTGCGTGTCCTATCCAGTCCTTCTCCACTGCGTGTCCTATCCAGTCCTTCTCCACTGTGTGTCCTGGTTTACTCACCACCGGCAGGAGGAGAATGGTAATCAGCAGGAGGCCTCTCATCTTGACCAGAGAGGTGTACAGCAAGGGTGGGTGTGTGTGTGTGTGTGTGTGTGTTCCAAGTAATCCACAGAAACAGCTCCTGTCAGCACTCCAGCAGTCATAGGAACACAGAGGGTCTGAAACAGAGACAAGGACCTGACATTAGACCTAATATGAAGACATTACAACACAAACATAGGGCATACTCTACTGTTTAGTCTTCTACAGTCCTCTACGGTTTAGTATTCTACAGTCCTCTACTCTACTGTTTAGTCTTCTACAGTCCTCTACTCTACTGTGTAGTCTTCTTACAGTCCTCTACTGTTTAGTCTTCTACAGTCCTCTACTCTACTGTTTAGTCTTCTACAGTCCTCTACTGTTTAGTCTTCTACAGTCCTCTACTGTTTAGTCTTCTACAGTCCTCTACTCTACTGTGTAGTCTTCTACAGTCCTCTACTGTTTAGTCTTCTACAGTCCTCTACTGTTTAGTCTTCTACAGTCCTCTACTGTTTAGTCTTCTACAGTCCTCTACTGTTTAGTCTTCTACAGTCCTCTACTGTTTAGTCTTCTACAGTCCTCTACTGTTTAGTCTTCTACAGTCCTCTACTCTACTGTTTAGTCTTCTACAGTCCTCTACTGTTTAGTCTTCTACAGTCCTCTACTGTTTAGTCTTCTACAGTCCTCTACTGTTTAGTCTTCTACAGTCCTCTACTGTTTAGTCTTCTACAGTCCTCTACTGTTTAGTCTTCTACAGTCCTCTACTGTTTAGTCGTCTACAGTCCTCTACTGTTTAGTCTTCTACAGTCCTCTACTCTACTGTTTAGTCTTCTTACAGTCCTCTACTGTTTAGTCTTCTTACAGTCCTCTACTGTTTAGTCTTCTTACAGTCCTCTACTGTTTAGTCTTCTTACAGTCCTCTACTGTTTAGTCTTCTACAGTCCTCTACTGTTTAGTCTTCTACAGTCCTCTACTGTTTAGTCTTCTACAGTCCTCTACTGTTTAGTCTTCTACAGTCCTCTACTGTTTAGTCTTCTACAGTCCTCTACTGTTTAGTCTTCTACAGTCCTCTACTCTACTGTTTAGTCTTCTACAGTCCTCTACTCTACTGTTTAGTCTTCTACAGTCCTCTACTGTTTAGTCTTCTACAGTCCTCTACTCTACTGTTTAGTCTTCTACAGTCCTCTACTCTACTGTTTAGTCTTCTACAGTCCTCTACTGTTTAGTCTTCTACAGTCCTCTACTGTTTAGTCTTCTACAGTCCTCTACTGTTTAGTCTTCTACAGTCCTCTACTCTACTGTTTAGTCTTCTACAGTCCTCTACTGTTTAGTCTTCTACAGTCCTCTACTGTTTAGTCTTCTACAGTCCTCTACTGTTTAGTCTTCTACAGTTCTCTACTGTTTAGTCTTCTACAGTCCTCTACTGTTTAGTCTTCTACAGTCCTCTACTCTACTGTTTAGTCTTCTACAGTCCTCTACTCTACTGTTTAGTCTTCTACAGTCCTCTACTCTACTGTTTAGTCTTCTACAGTCCTCTACTGTTTAGTCTTCTACAGTCCTCTACTGTTTAGTCTTCTACAGTCTTCTACAGTCCTCTACTGTTTAGTCTTCTACAGTCCTCTACTGTTTAGTCTTCTACAGTCCTCTACTCTACTGTTTAGTCTTCTACAGTACTGTTTAGTCTTCTACACTCTACTGTTTAGTCTTCTACAGTCCTCTACTGTTTAGTCTTCTACAGTTCTCTACTGTTTAGTCTTCTACAGTCTACTCTACTGTTTAGTCTTCTACAGTCCTCTACTGTTTAGTCTTCTACAGTCCTCTACTCTACTGTTTAGTCTTCTACAGTCCTCTACTGTTTAGTCTTCTACAGTCCTTCTCTACTGTTTAGTCTTCTACAGTCCTCTACTGTTTAGTCTTCTACAGTTCTCTACTGTTTAGTCTTCTACAGTCCTCTACTGTTTAGTACTTCTACAGTCTCTACTGTTTAGTCTTCTACAGTCCTCTACTGTTTAGTCTTTACAGTCTTCTGTTTACAGTCCTCTACTCTACTGTTTAGTCTTCTAGTCCTCTGTTTAGTCTTCTACAGTCCTCTACTGTTTAGTCTTCTACAGTCCTCTACTGTTTAGTCTTCTACAGTCCTCTACTGTTTAGTCTTCTACAGTCCTCTACTGTTTAGTCTTCTACAGTCCTCTACTCTACTGTTTAGTCTTCTACAGTCCTCTACTGTTTAGTCTTCTACAGTCCTCTACTGTTTAGTCTTCTACAGTCCTCTACTGTTTAGTCTTCTACAGTCCTCTACTCTACTGTTTAGTCTTCTACAGTCCTCTACTGTTTAGTCTTCTACAGTCCTCTACTCTACTGTTTAGTCTTCTACAGTCCTCTACTGTTTAGTCTTCTACAGTTCTCTACTGTTTAGTCTTCTACAGTCCTCTACGGTTTAGTCTTCTACAGTCCTCTACGGTTTAGTCTTCTACAGTTCTCTACTGTTTAGTCTTCTACAGTCCTCTACTGTTTAGTCTTCTACAGTCCTCTACTGTTTAGTCTTCTACAGTCCTCTCTACTGTTTAGTCTTCTACAGTCCTCTACTCTACTGTTTAGTCTTCTACAGTCCTCTACTGTTTAGTCTTCTACAGTCCTCTACTCTACTGTTTAGTCAGTTCTACTGTTTAGTCTTCTACAGTCTCTACTCTACTGTTTAGTCTTCTACAGTCCTCCTCTACTGTTTAGTCTTCTACAGTCCTCTACTGTTTAGTCTTCTACAGTCTACTCTACTGTTTAGTCTTCTACAGTCCTCTACTGTTTAGTCTTCTACAGTCCTCTACTGTTTAGTCTTCTACAGTCCTCTACTGTTTAGTCTTCTACAGTCCTCTACTGTTTAGTCTTCTTACAGTCCTCTACTGTTTAGTCTTCTACAGTCCTCTACTGTTTAGTCTTCTACAGTCCTCTACTCTACTGTTTAGTCTTCTACAGTCCTCTACTCTACTGTTTAGTCTTCTACAGTCCTCTACTGTTTAGTCTTCTACAGTCTCTCTGTTTAGTCTTCTCTGTTTACTACAGTTTACTGTTTAGTCTTCTACAGTCCTCTACTGTTTAGTCTTCTACAGTCCTCTACTGTTTAGTCTTCTACAGTCCAGTCCTCTACTGTTTAGTCTTCTACAGTCCTCTACTGTTTAGTCTTCTACAGTCCTCTACTGTTTAGTCTTCTACAGTCCTCTACTCTACTGTTTAGTCTTCTACAGTCCTCTACTGTTTAGTCTTCTACAGTTCTCTACTGTTTAGTCTTCTACAGTCCTCTACTGTTTAGTCTTCTACAGTCCTCTACTGTTTAGTCTTCTACAGTCCTCTACTGTTTAGTCTTCCTCTACTGTTTAGTCTTCTACAGTCCTCTACTCTACTGTTTAGTCTTCTACAGTCCTCTACTGTTTAGTCTTCTACAGTTCTCTACTGTTTAGTCTTCTACAGTCCTCTATGGTTTAGTCTTCTACAGTTCTCTACTGTTTAGTCTTCTACAGTCCTCTACTCTACTGTTTAGTCTTCTACAGTCCTCTACTGTTTAGTCTTCTACAGTCCTCTACTCTACTGTTTAGTCTTCTACAGTCCTCTACTGTTTAGTCTTCTACAGTTCTCTACTGTTTAGTCTTCTACAGTCCTCTACTGTTTAGTTTAGTCTTCTACAGTACAGTCCTCTACTGTTTAGTCTTCTACAGTCCTCTACTGTTTAGTCTTCTACAGTCCTACTACTCCTCTACTGTTTAGTCTTCTACAGTCCTCTACTCTACTGTTTAGTCTTCTACAGTCCTCTACTGTTTAGTCTTCTACAGTTCTCTACTGTTTAGTCTTCTACAGTTCTCTACTGTTTAGTCTTCTACAGTCCTCTACTCTACTGTTTAGTCTTCTACAGTCCTCTACTGTTTAGTCTTCTACAGTCCTCTACTCTACTGTTTAGTCTTCTACAGTCCTCTACTGTTTAGTCTTCTACAGTCCTCTACTCTACTGTTTAGTCTTCTACAGTCCTCTACTGTTTAGTCTTCTACAGTCCTCTACTCTACTGTTTAGTCTTCTACAGTCCTCTACTGTTTAGTCTTCTACAGTCCTCTACTCTACTGTTTAGTCTTCTACAGTCCTCTACTGTTTAGTCTTCTACAGTTTTACTGTCTTCTTCTACAGTCCTCTACGGTTTAGTCTTCTACAGTCCTCTACGGTTTAGTCTTCTACAGTTCTCTACTGTTTAGTCTTCTACAGTCCTCTACTGTTTAGTCTTCTACAGTCCTCTACTCTACTGTTTAGTCTTCTACAGTCCTCTACTCTACTGTTTAGTCTTCTACAGTCCTCTACTGTTTAGTCTTCTACACACTGTTTAGTCTTCTACAGTCCTCTACTGTTTAGTCTTCTACAGTCCTCTACTCTACTGTTTAGTCTTCTACAGTCCTCTACTGTTTAGTCTTCTACAGTTCTCTACTGTTTAGTCTTCTACAGTCCTCTATGGTTTAGTCTTCTACAGTTCTCTACTGTTTAGTCTTCTACAGTCCTCTACTGTTTAGTCTTCTACAGTCCTCTACTCTACTGTTTAGTCTTCTACAGTCCTCTACTGTTTAGTCTTCTACAGTCCTCTACTGTTTAGTCTTCTACAGTTCTCTACTGTTTAGTCTTCTACAGTCCTCTACTGTTTAGTCTTCTACAGTCCTCTACTCTACTGTTTAGTCTTCTACAGTCCTCTACTGTTTAGTCTTCTACAGTCCTCTACTGTTTAGTCTTCTACAGTTCTCTACTGTTTAGTCTTCTACAGTCCTCTATGGTTTAGTCTTCTACAGTTCTCTACTGTTTAGTCTTCTACAGTCCTCTACTGTTTAGTCTTCTACAGTCCTCTACTCTACTGTTTAGTCTTCTACAGTCCTCTACTCTACTGTTTAGTCTTCTACAGTCCTCTACTGTTTAGTCTTCTACAGTTCTCTACTGTTTAGTCTTCTACAGTCCTCTATGGTTTAGTCTTCTACAGTTCTCTACTGTTTAGTCTTCTACAGTCCTCTACTGTTTAGTCTTCTACAGTCCTCTACTGTTTAGTCTTCTACAGTCCTCTACTCTACTGTTTAGTCTTCTACAGTCCTCTACTCTACTGTTTAGTCTTCTACAGTCCTCTACTCTACTGTTTAGTCTTCTACAGTCCTCTACTGTTTAGTCTTCTACAGTCCTCTACTGTTTAGTCTTCTACAGTTCTCTAGTCTACTCTACTGTTTAGTCTTCTACAGTCCTCTACTGTTTAGTCTTCTACAGTCCTCTACTCTACTGTTTAGTCTTCTACAGTCCTCTACTCTACTGTTTAGTCTTCTTACAGTCCTCTACTGTTTAGTCTTCTTACAGTCCTCTACTGTTTAGTCTTCTTACAGTCCTCTACTGTTTAGTCTTCTTACAGTCCTCTACTGTTTAGTCTTCTACAGTCCTCTACTGTTTAGTCTTCTACAGTCCTCTACTGTTTAGTCTTCTACAGTCCTCTACTGTTTAGTCTTCTACAGTTCTCTACTGTTTAGTCTTCTACAGTCCTCTACTGTTTAGTCTTCTACAGTCCTCTACTCTACTGTTTAGTCTTCTACAGTCCTCTACTGTTTAGTCTTCTACAGTTCTCTACTGTTTAGTCTTCTACAGTCCTCTATGGTTTAGTCTTCTACAGTTCTCTACTGTTTAGTCTTCTACAGTCCTCTACTCTACTGTTTAGTCTTCTACAGTCCTCTACTGTTTAGTCTTCTACAGTCCTCTACTGTTTAGTCTTCTACAGTTCTCTACTGTTTAGTCTTCTACAGTCCTCTATGGTTTAGTCTTCTACAGTTCTCTACTGTTTAGTCTTCTACAGTCCTCTACTGTTTAGTCTTCTACAGTTCTCTACTGTTTAGTCTTCTACAGTTCTCTACTGTTTAGTCTTCTACAGTCCTCTACTGTTTAGTCTTCTAAATGACAAATATACATAGATTTTATTTGATATAGTGTGTGTTTACCAGAGATGGTAATGTGAAGAACAACATGACCTGCGCCAAATAAGGATGAAGTGTATTTTAACCTGGAGTTTTTGCTTATTGTAGGCTACTACTTTTACCACTTTGTCTTGAAGTCTTTGGTTGTTTACTACACTACTCACTCTGTTTAGCACATGGCCTCACATGTGAATCCTTAGAGATGGGCGTTGCTAAGGCTTAAGAGGGTGTGAACGATGCTGAATGGGTGAAGACAAAGAGCTCTCCAGTAGGTACCAAAACATTCAAAGGCCATTTTCTCAAAAGTGGGGTTACAAGTTAATGAGCTTTCAAAGCAGCATTGCTCTCCCATTGTTCCTCAACTGTAGATATATCAAACACATTTCTAGGTTTGAGTCTCTACTTTCATTCAATGTAAAAAAAAAATAAAAAAAAAAAAGTGGCCAGTCACATATGGAACTGACCCTGTATATGGCTTCTTACTTTCTCGTTTTTCTTATTGTTGTGTTTTTGTTCTACCTTATGTTATTTGTTGAATTACATTGTTATTGATTACTGCATTGTTGGGTTTAGAAAAAGAAAGGCACTTCACTCTACATTAAAACTTGAAACAGTGTCACGGCTTTCGTTGTGGGAAGGAGGAGCGGACCAAAATGCAGCGTAGTTGTGATTCATTTTATTTAATACGGAAACTATACACGACAAACGAACAAAATAACAAACGTACGAAAACAGCCCTATCTGGAGCAAAACGCAGAGACAGGAACAATCACCCACAAACACACAGTGAAACCCAGGCTACCTAAATATGGTTCCCAATCAGAGACAATGACTAACACCTGCCCCTGATTGAGAATCATATCAGGCAAAACACAGAAATAGACAAACAAGACATCCAACATAGAATGCCCACTCAGATCACACCCTGACCAATCAAAACATAGTTTACTTTGTATGTTACTATGGCCAGGGCGTGACAGTACCCCCCCCCTCCCAGGGTGCGGACTCTGGCCGCAAAACCTGAACCTATCAGGGACGGACTGGGTGGGCATCTGTCCGCGGTGGCGGCTCTGGTGCTGGACGTGGCCCCCACTTCACCGCAGTCTTTCCCCACCTTGTCCGCTTCCGTGACCTCCCAGCCATGGCAACCCTACACGGGACAGAGGGGCAGCTCGGGACAGAGGGACAGCTCGGGACAGAGGGGCTCTTCAGACTCCAGCGGCATCGCCGGACAGGCGGGAGACCCTGGCGGCAATGCCGGACAGGTGGGAGACTCCCGCAGCAACGCCGGACAGGCGGGAGACTCCGGCAGCACAAGAGAGGAGGAAGGCTCTGGCAGATCCTGGCTGACTGGTGGATCTGGAAGAATCTGGCTGACTGGCGGATCTGGAAGAGTCTGGTAGACTGACGGTTCCGGCAGATCCTGGCTGACTGGTGGATCTGGAAGAGTGTGGCTGACTGGCGGATCTGGAAGAGTCTGACTGACTGGCGGATCTGGAAGAATCTGGCTGACTGGCGGATCTGGAAGAGTCTGGTAGACTGACGGTTCCGGCAGATCCTGGCTGACTGGCGGATCTGGAAGAGTGTGGCTGACTGGCAGATCTGGAAGAGTCTGACTGACTGGCAGATCTGGAAGAGTCTGGCTGACTGGCAGATCTGGAAGAGTCTGGCTGACTGGCAGATCTGGAAGAGTCTGGTAGACTGACGGTTCCGGCAGATCCTGGCTGACTGGCGGATCTGGAAGAGTGTGGCTGACTGACAGATCTGGAAGAGTCTGGTTGACTGGCAGATCTGGAAGAGTCTGGCTGACTGGCAGATCTGGAAGAGTCTGGCTGACTGGCAGATCTGGAAGAGTCTGGTAGACTGACGGTTCCGGCAGATCCTGGCTGACTGGCGGATCTGGAAGAGTGTGGCTGACTGGCAGATCTGGAAGAGTCTGGTTGACTGGCAGATCTGGAAGAGTCTGGCTGACTGGCGGATCTGGAAGACTGACAGCTCTGGCGGCTTCTTGCAGACTGGCAGCTCCTTGCAGACTGGCAGCTTCTTGCAGACTGCCAGCTCCTTGCAGACTGGCAGCTCTGGAAGTTCCATGAAGACTGGCAGCTCTGGCAGCTCCATGCAGACTGACAGCTCTGGCTGCTCCATGCAGACTGGCAGCTCCTTGCAGACTGGCAGCTCCTTGCAGACTGGCAGCTCCTTGCAGACTGGCAGCCCTGGCTGTTCCATGAAGACTGGCAGCTCTGGTTGCTCCATGCAGACTGGCAGCTCTGGCTGCTCCATGCAGACTGGCAGCTCTTGCTGCGCTAAACAGGCAGGAGACTCCGGCAACGATGTAGAGGCGGAAGGCTCTGGCAGCGCTAAACAGGCGGGAGACTCCAGCAGCGCAGGAGAGGAGGAAGGCTCTGGCTGCGCTGAACAGGCGGGAGACTCCGGCAGCGCAGGAGAGGAGGAAGGCTCCGGCAGCGCTGGAGAGGCGAGGCACACAGTAGGTCTGATGTGTGGTGCTGGCACTGGTGGTACTGGGCCGAGGACACGCACAGGAAGCCTGGTGTGGGGAGCTGACATCGGAGGGCTGGTGTGTGAAGGTGGCACAGGATGGGCTAGACCGTGAAGGCGTACTGGAGATATTGAGAGCAGTGCTGTCACAGGACATGCAAGGCTAGGGAGGTGCACAGGAGGCCTGGTGCGTGAGGCTGGCACCAACTTCACCAGCCGACGAACACGCACCTCAGGACGAGTATGAAGCGCTGACCCAGGTGCCATCAAATCCCCGACACGCTCCGTCGGGCGAATTCCATATTTAAAGCACCAACACAGCAACTCCCTCATTACTCTCTCCTCCAATTTCCCCATTAAATCCTTCACAGACTCTGTTTCGCTCACCTCCAACACCGGCTCTGGTTCTGGTCACCACCTGGACTCCTCACGATAAACAGGGAGAGTGGGCTCAGGTCTGACTCCTGACTTTGCCACACTCTCCCTGAGCCCCCCCCCCCCAATACATTTTTGGGGCTGACTCTCGGGCTTCCATCCACTTCGCCGTGCTGCCTCCTCATACCGGCGCCTCTCCGCTTTCACCACCTCCAGTTCTTCCTTGGGGCGGCGATATTCTCCAGGCTGAGCTCAGGGTCCTTCTCCGTCTAATTCATCCTCCCATGTCCATTCCTTCTTTTGTTGCTCCTGCTGCTGCTGTTGCCTGTTACCACGCCGCTTGGTCCTGTTGTGGTGGGTGATTCTGTCACGGCCTTCGTTGTGGGAAGGAGGAGCGGACCAAAATGCAGCGTAGTTTTGATTCATTTTATTTAATACGGAAACTATACACGACAAACGAACAAAATAACAAACGTACGAAAACAGCCCTATCTGGAGCAAAACGCAGAGACAGGAACAATCACCCACAAACACACAGTGAAACCCAGGCTACCTAAATATGGTTCCCAATCAGAGACAATGACTAACACCTGCCCCTGATTGAGAACCATATCAGGCCAAACACAGAAATAGACAAACAATACATCCAACATAGAATGCCCACTCAGAAACATAGAAACATAGAAATATACAAAGTAAACTATGGCCAGGGCGTGACAAACAGGCTGTTTGAGAAGGTTTGAATCCTAAGCAACCTGTCTACATATAGTTTGAAGTACAATAGAACAACATAGCTACTGTCGTAGGATAACCTTGGTAGAGCATGGGTGGAATAGGCATTGTGGTGCTGTAAAACCTTGGTAGAGCATGGGTGGAATAGGCATTGTGGTGCTCATTTGAATGTCCTTTATTATACAGCTTCAGACCAAGACTCACTTAAAACATCATTTTTTGTTTATAATTTCCAGGCTCATTTTTAAAATGTTTTTTTGAAATATATTTTATAACCTTTATTTAACCAGGCAAGTCAGTTAAGAATAAATTCTTATTTTCAATGACGGCCTAGGAACAGTGGGTTAACTGCCTGTTCAGGGGCAGAACAACATATTTGTACCTTGTACCTCTAACCACTAGGCATTATAAATTAGCCCGGTAGGCAGTTTTCCCAAAGTTTGGTCTCGACTATGAACTGAACATACTCATGCTTTGTGGAAGAAGAATATGGGTTATATTGTGAACATTGAGTTGTGGTGCACGATTTGATACAGCTGTTAGTCTCATTGGCTTGTAGCTACTGGCAAACAGCAGCCAAGGACACTCACTAGATTATTTGTGCTTATTTGTTTGTGCTCTGATTATTGGACTTGTATGAAAAACCATCTTTGGCAAAGTATAGCTCACTACCTTTTCTCGCTAGTTGTTGAGTTAGCTATCCAGTGTTGATTTGTAGCTACTAGCTGCTAGCCTTCTTCCAGATAGCTGCTAGCCTTCTTCCAGATAGCTGCTAGCCTTCTTCCAGATAGCTGCTAGCCTTCTTCTAGATAGCTGCTAGCCTTCTTCTAGATAGCTGCTAGCCTTCTTCTAGGTAGCTGCTAGCCTTCTTCTAGGTAGCTGCTAGCCTTCTTCTAGGTAGCTGCTAGCCTTCTTCTAGGTAGCTGCTAGCCTTCTTCTAGGTAGCTGCTAGCCTTCTTCTAGATAGCTGCTAGCCTTCTTCTAGGTAGCTGCTAGCCTTCTTCTAGGTAGCTGCTAGCCTTCTTCTAGGTAGCTGCTAGCCTTCTTCTAGATAGCTGCTAGCCTTCTTCTAGGTAGCTGCTAGCCTTCTTCTAGGTAGCTGCTAGCCTTCTTCTAGATAGCTGCTAGCCTTCTTCTAGATAGCTGCTAGCCTTCTTCTAGATAGCTGCTAGCCTTCTTCTAGGTAGCTGCTAGCCTTCTTCTAGGTAGCTGCTAGCCTTCTTCTAGGTAGCTGCTAGCCTTCTTCTAGGTAGCTGCTAGCCTTCTTCTAGGTAGCTGCTAGCCTTCTTCTAGGTAGCTGCTAGCCTTCTTCTAGGTAGCTGCTAGCCTTCTTCTAGGTAGCTGCTAGCCTTCTTCTAGATAGCTGCTAGCCTTCTTCTAGATAGCTGCTAGCCTTCTTCTAGATAGCTGCTAGCCTTCTTCTAGGTAGCTGCTAGCCTTCTTCTAGGTAGCTGCTAGCCTTCTTCTAGGTAGCTGCTAGCCTTCTTCTAGGTAGCTGCTAGCCTTCCTCTAGATAGCTGCTAGCCTTCTTCTAGATAGCTGCTAGCCTTCTTCTAGATAGCTGCTAGCCTTCTTCTAGATAGCTGCTAGCCTTCTTCTAGATATCTGCTACTGCTGCGCAGCAACCGAGTCGCTGGACCCGTTTTTAGAACTCTGAGATGCGACTGAAAAGACCTTGGTGCCACATTCGCTTAGATATGATGGTAAGAAGATTTGAATTTAGCATTGAGCTTTATTCAACCAATGCATACTATAGTCGCTAGGCCTGCTTCTTACTGTATATACCAGTTTATTAGTGAGAGAGAGTTAGAGAGAGAGAGAGAGAGAGAGAGAGAGAGAGAGAGAGAGAGAGAGAGAGAGAGAGAGAGAGATGATTGTTATGTTCTGTGTTAGTTTGTTGCTCAGACAGGGAGAGCTTCTTTAATGTCCTGAGTTAGTTGTTTCTCAGAGTTTTTATTTAATTTTTCAGTATTTTGTAGTGGTCCTGCGGAGGTATATTTATGTCCTTGCTTAGACAAGAGGCCTGCGGGCATACATATACCCGTAGTATTTACTGTCTAGACACACTAGGTAAGACCTGGGCGAACCACCCCCTGTATTTTGGTTAGGGCACCAGGTGGTGCTAAGTTAGGTAAGTAGTGGGTAGGCAGGTTAGATAGGAGAGGGTAGGTTAGGTAAGTAGTGGGTAGGCAGGTTAGATAGGAGAGGGTAGGTTAGGTAAGTAGTGGGTAGGCAGGTTAGATAGGAGAGGGTAGGTTAGGTAAGTAGTGGGTAGGCAGGTTAGGTAGGAGAGGGTAGGTTAGGTAAGTAGTGGGTAGGCAGGTTAGATAGGAGAGGGGGGCTTTGACATTTACTTTGGTTCCGTTCAGCCCCTCTTCCCAAAATTACCGTGTGGGGCCGGACAGGCTATGTGCCCACTGCCCACAAATTGAGGTGGAAATTGAGCTGCTTTCCCATCCTCCTCCCATATTAGAGACACATATTTCCCTCAGATTACACAGATCCTCAAAGAATTAGAAAACAAATCACATTTTGATAAACTCCCATATCTATTGGGTGAAATACCATAGTGTGCCATCACAGCATTAAGATCTGTGACCTGTTGCCACAAGAAAAGGGCAACCAGTGAAGAACAAACACCCCTTTTGTACTTGAACTATTTGCACATAATATGACATTTGAAATGTCTATTATTTTTGAACTTTTGTGAGTGTAATATTTACTGTGACTTTTTGTAAATTTCACTTTTGTTTATTATTGAATTCACTTGCTTTGTTAACATATGTATGCCATGCCAATAAAGCCCTTAAATTAAATTGAACTGTGAGAGAGGTTGAAGTTGAACTGAAAATTGAGAGAGAGCGAGAGAGAGGGATTGAAATTGAACTGAAAATTGAGAGAGAGCGAGAGGGTTTGAAATTGAACTGAAAATAAAGAGGGAGAGCGAGGGATTGAAATTGAACTGAATGTTGAGAGAGATTGAGAGAGAGGGATTGTAGAACTGAATGTTGAGAGAGATTGAGAGAGAGAGATTGTAGAACTGAATGTTGAGAGAGATTGAGAGAGAGAGATTGTAGAACTGAAGAGAGCATATTCCGAGGCTACATTATCAGGTAAATAGGCTATAATAAACAATCAGCTTAACCAACTATGTAGTATATAAGCATCCTATAGGCTACTATCCAACGCACTACCCCCCGTTGCGCGCGCACAGCCATACCTAAACTATATAGATAGCCTGTCTGGGTAAGAGACAATTTATGCTTGATCTGAAATGTGGTCGGAGGCGTCCAATGGATGGTTTGACGCAAAGCGGAGCCTCTAGAGGAAAGCAGAGGAGGGCTCCATATAGCTCCGCATTGACATGATTAGTTGACCGTAGGTGAGGGCGGGAGGTCCTGTATAAACGCAAACTCACTTCCTTGACATCTTCCTTCACAACACTGATGCTGCTCGACAAAGAACAGGTATGCCTGCCTGACTTCTGCAGAGGCCGTACCACTAAATGCTGAATGGCCAATGCAGAAATCAGATTGATCATGTAGCACCTTTCAGCCGCGATCATGCAGAGTAAACATCCCAGCACAGAATGAAACTATAAAAACCTCTTCCTTACCATGAAGCCATTGGTGTCCAGTCGGAGGGGTTTGGGCCGGTATGTTCTCAGTTCCCGTTCCCAGTAAATCCTCCGTTCAGTCGGTAATATCAAGCAACGCAGCGCAGCTAGTAAGAGATGACAGGTATTTGATCACTGCAGCCGCAGCACGCGCTCAACGTGCACCCTCCTGCGCACGAGGGGAGACGGTACCTTCAGCTCGACATCAGAGACATCTTTACCTTCACAGACCTGAGACAGCGGGACAGACAGGAAACAGACAGAGACAACTTCTGAGTTCCCACAGCGAGTCTGTCCATGGGTTTCCCATACTGTAGAATCAACCTACTCAGATCTTTACGGTAGCCTACAGTTCCCCATTTGTTGCTGCATAAATGTAAATACGGTATTTTAGGGCAGCGGTGTTGTGGAGACTTAGAAGACAAAACTCTGACTAGTCGGTTGGGCTGATGTGAATCCGCATATTACTGTATTCAGCCGCAGAGCAGAGCGGCCGGTAGATGGAGATATGGAGTCTTACCGTCCAAATGCATTGTATGCAGCGGAAATACACTCGTATCCCCAGTGAATTCGTACCTAAAACATTCTTCATTCAGTCTGCTGCAAAGAACTTGATTTCCTCCTCAATTAACTATATTTCACGGTGGGGAAAATTGTACTTTCTTCATGAAACACAATTTTCCATCACCATGCTAAAGTGGCTAACGCCTAGAAATGCTAGTCCCGAATGTTTAATATAGCGTTTTAGCCAATCAGGTTGCACCAGTCTGTTTCCTGTATTATTAGTTTAGCAACAAAACAAATACAACTTTTCAAATTGCACAGAAAATAAATATACAGTACCAGTCAAACTCATTCAAGGGTTTTTCTTTATTTGTACAATTTTCTAGAATAATAGTGAATACATCAAAACTATGAAATAACACATATGGAATCATGTAGAAACAAAAAAAGTGTTAAATAAATCTAAATATATTTTATATTTGAGATACTTCAAAGTAACAACCCTATGCTTTGATGACATCTTTGCACACTCTTGACATTCTCTCAACCAGCTTCATGAGGTAGTCACGTGGGAATGTGAAGTCTGCCTTGTTAAAAGGTCATTTGTGGAATTTCTTTCCTTAATGCGTCTGTGCCAAGGAAATTGAAACCTTGACCCACTCTTACTTCAGTCCCGTCGATGTTAATGGGGGCCTATTCCGTCCTCCTTTCCCTATAGTCCAGGATCAGCCTTTGTCTTGCCTCATATTGAGGGAGAGGTTGTTGTCCTCGCACCACACTGCCAGGTTCTGACCTCCTCCCTATAGGCTCTCATCGTTGTCGGTGATTAGGGCCTACCACTCTTGTGTCATCAGCAAACTTAATGATGGTGTTGGAGTCATGCCTGGCCATGCAGTCGTGGGTGAACAGGGAGTACAGGAGGGGACTGAGCACACACCCCTAAGAGGCCCTAGTGTTAAGGATCAGCGTGGCAGATGTGTTGCTACCTACCCTCACCACCTGGGGCGGCCTGTCAGGAAGTCCAGGATCCAGTTGCAGAGGGAGGTGTTTAGTCCCAGGACCCTTAGCTTAATGATGAGCTTTGTGGGTACTATGGTGCTGAACGCTGAGCTGTAGTCGATGAACAGTATTCTCACATAAGTGTTCCTTTTGTCCAGGTGGGAAAGGGCTTTGTGGAGTGCAATAGTGATTGTGTCATCTGTGGATCTGTTGGGGCGGTATGCGAATTGGAGTGGGTCTAGGGTTTCTGGCGTGATGGTGTTGATGTGAGCCATGACCAGCCTCTGAAAGCACATCCTGGCTACCGACGTGAGTTCTACGGGGCGGTAATCATTTAGGCAGGTTACTGTCACTTTCTTGGGCACAGCGACTTTGGTGGTATGTTTGAAACATGTAGGTATTACAGACTCGGGTCAGGGAGAGGCTGAAGATGTCAGTGAAGACACTTGCCAGTTGGTCCGCGCATGCTTTGAGTGTACGTCCTGGTAATTCGTCTGGCTCCAGCAGCTTTGTGGAATGCCGACCCGCTTTTAAGGTCTTGCTCACATCGGCTACAGAGAGCATGATCACACAGTCATTCAGAACAGTTGGTGCTCTCATGCATGATTCAGTGTTGTTGCCTTGAAGTGAGCATAAAAGTAATTTAGCTCATCACTGGGCAGCCTGGGTTTCCATCATAGTTTTCAAGCCCTGTCATACAGACGGTGTATCTGATAACTTATCATTTGATTTTAACAGGACAATGACCCAACACACCTTCAGGCTGTGTAGCGATATTTGACTAAGAAGGAGAGGATGGAGGCTGCATCAGATGACTCCTGACCCAGCTCTCCATTAATCACCCAACCCTCAACCTAACTGATATTGTTTGGGATGAGTGGATTGCAGAGGAAGGAAAAGCAGCCAACAAGTACTCAACATAAGGGAACTCCTTCAAGACTGTTGGAAAAGCATTCCAGGTGAAGCTGGTTGAGAGAATGCCAAGAGTTTACAAAACTTTAATCAAGTCAAAGGGTGGCTAATTTGAAGGATCTAAAATATATTTTGATTTGTTTAACACTTTTTTGAAGATGTTATTCCATATGTGTTATTTCATAGTTTTGATGTCTTCACTAATATTCTACAATGTAGAAAATAACTAGCTGTCCAAACTTTTGACTGGTACTGTAGTACAGTAGCTACATCAGAAAAACTACAGTGGCTTTGGAAAGTATTCAGACCCCTTCACCCTTTCCACATTTTCTTACGTTACAGCATTATTCTAAAATGGATTATTTAAAATAATGTCCTCAGTAACCTATGCACATTACCCCATAATGACAAAACAGGCGAAAACAGGTTTTTAGACATTTTTGAAAATGTATTAAAAATAAAAACAGATATCCCTTATTTCCATAAGTATTCAGAGACCCTTTGCTATGAGACTTGACATTGAGCTCAGGGTGTTTCCATTTGGTAGTTGGTATTTTAGTAGGATCCTGTTGCATAAGCAGCAGCTACTCTTCCTGGGGTCCACACAAAACATGAAACATAATACAGAATGACATAATACAATAAATAAATAACATAATACAGAACATCATTAGACAAGAACAGTACAAGGACAGAACTACATACATTTTTAAAAAGGCACACGTGGCCTACATATCAATACATACACTATCTAGGTCCAATAGGGGAGAGGCGTTGTGCCGTGAGGTGTTGCTTCATCTGTTTTTTGAAACCAGGTTTGCTGTTTATTTGAGCAATATGAGATGGAAGGGAGTTCCATGCAATAAGTGCTCTATATAATACTGAATGTTTTCTTGAATTTGTTCTGCATTTGGGGACTGTGAAAAGACCCCTGATTGACTGAGAAACAAGATTCTCTGGTGAGATGAAACCAAGATTGAACTCTTTGGCCTGAATGTCAAGCGTCACGTCTGGAGGAAACCTGGCACCATCCCTATGGTGAAGCATGGTGGTGGCAGCATCATGCTGTGGGGATGTTTTTCAGCGGCAGGGACAGGGAGACTAGTCAGGATCGAAGGAAAGATGAACGGAGAGAAAAGTACAGAGAGCTCCTTGATGTAAACCTGCTCCAGAGCGTTCAGGACCTCAGACTGGGGCGAAGTTTCACCTTCTCTCTGATATTCTCTCTATAATGCAGTAGCTACAGCAGTGGAGAGGAGAACATACTTGATGACACTCTTAGAGCAAATGGTTGCTTCAATAATGGCACCGCTAAATGTTCTATATAGAACCAGTATATTTGAAGCAGGCGATAATGTTCTATATAGAACCGGTATATATGAAGCAAGCGATAATGTTCTATATAGAACCGGTATATATGAAGCAGGCGATAATGTTCTATATAGAACCGGTATATATGAAGCAGGCGATAATGTTCTATATAGAACCGGTATATATGAAGCAGGCGATAATGTTCTATATAGAACCAGTATATATGAAGCAGGCGATAATGTTCTATATAGAACCGGTATATATGAAGCAGAGTTCTATATAGAACCGGTATATATGAGGCGATAATGTTCTATATAGAACCGGTATATATGAAGCAGGTGATAATGTTCTATATAGAACCGGTATATATGAAGCAGGCGATAATGTTCTATATAGAACCGGTATATATGAAGCGATGATGTTCTATATAGAACCGGTATATATGAAGCAGGCGATAATGTTCTATATAGAACCGGTATATATGAAGCAGAGTTCTATATAGAACCGGTATATATGAGGCAATAATGTTCTATATAGACCCGGTATGTATGAAGCAGGCAATAATGTTCTATATAGAACCGGTATATATGAAGCAGGTGATTTAACCCCTTTTTTGGTTGTATACTGTATATAACTTTTATTTCTAATAGTTTATTGTAACGTTAGAGAGAGACAGTAGACATTATACTATACACTGCAGTATGCTAACTGCAGTATGCTAACAGTCAATAACATTTATCTGTATCTCACTCCGTCACCATAGTAACTATGACCTGCTCCGTCTGGACTGTCTCACCTCTGGCTCCAGACCTGCTGAACACAATGCTCTAGAGTGAGTGTGTGTGTGTGTGTGTGTTAGTCCTAGTAGAGCCAGACACAGGGTGGTGACAGCAGCAGCCCAGCTCTCAGACCAGATGGTCCAGACAGGAGAGCACTTTACCACTCAACAGTGCTAGGTTAAACCGTACAGAACACACACACACACTATACACACACACACACACACACACACACACACACACACACACACACACACACACACACACACACACACACACACCTCATCCCTGCGTTCTCTGCCCCTGTCTAACTCTCTGTGCTCTCCTGTCTGTCTTATTTTCTCTGACTTTCTTCCTCTCATCTCCCATTCCGCCCTCTGTCTCCCAGCTGGTGGTGTCTGTCTGTGACAGCATGAAGGATGTCAGGTGCTGTGCCTCAGATGCTGTGTCTTAGATGCTGTGTCTCGGATGCTGTGTCTCAGATGCTGTGTCTTAGATGCTGTGTTTCGGATGCTGTGTCTCAGATGCTGTGTCTCAGATGCTGTGTCTTAGATGCTGTGTCTCGGATGCTGTGTCTCGGATGCTGTGTCTCGGATGCTGTGTCTCGGATGCTGTGTCTCGGATGCTGTGTCTCGGATGCTGTGTCTCGGATGCTGTGTCTCAGCTGCTGTGTCTCAGGTGCTGTGTCTCAGATGCTGTGCTCCCTTCTGCAGAGGAGAGAAGAAGAGGGATGAATAAAACATCCCTCGCTTCTCTCCTTTTCTCTCCTTGCTATTCTCATCTCTCCTCTTCTCCTCTTTCCTCTTCTCTTCTCCCCTTTCTCCTCTCCTCTCCCCTACTATTCTCATCTCTCCTCTTCTCCTCTCCTCTTTCCTCTTCTCTCCTTCCTCCTCTCCTTTCTCTTCTCTCCTTTCTTCTCTCCTCTCCTCTCCCCTCTTCTTTTCAACAAGGTGCCTTTTAGCAAACTCCAAGCGGCCTGTCTCGGACGTCTACGGACAATTCCTTCGACCTCATGGCTTGGTTTTAACTCTGACATGCATTGTCAACTGTGGGACCTTATATAGACAGGTGTGTGCCTTTCAATATCATGTCCAATCAATTGAATTTACCACAGATGGACTCCAATCAAGTTGTAGATACATCTCAAGGATGATCAATGGAAACAACTCAATTTCGAGTCTCATAGCAAAGATTTAGGAAGTCCCATTGCTTTAGGACTCAGGACTCAGTTTATGTGTCGGGGGGCTAGGGTCAGTCTGTTATATCTGGAGTATTTCTCCTGTCTTATCCGGTGTCCTGTGTGAATTTAAGTATGCTCTCTCTAATTCTCTCTCTCTTTCTCTCATTTTCTCTTTCTTTCTTTCTTTCTCTCTCTCTCGGAGGACTTGAGCCCTAGGACCATGCGTCAGGACTACCTGGCCTGATGACTCCTTGCTGTCCCCAGTCCACCTGGCCGTGCTGCTGCTCCAGTTTCAACTGTTCTGCCTGCAGCTATGGAAATGTATGTAGTTCTGTCCTTGACTGACAACGTTTAGTGCAACTATCCGTGAGACAACTGAGGTAAGACCTATGATTGGAGGACCAATGGCTTTGGTAGGGAGTGTCTTTGAAAGATGTATCTTTGACTGAAAGATTCTCTCTAACAGTAGTTCATGTCTTCATCTGTCTATAATGTATGCGCTGCTTGGTTCTAGAAGTTATTTACGACAAAAAGTTAATCTAATAGGTAAAAACCAACCTACACCAAAGTACTGATCTTTTTGCGTGTACATAATTGCACATTGTAATTTTCCATTTAGAAATAATAATATTGATAATGTACGATATTTACACTGGACGTGCTACCTGTCCGAGACCTGCTGACATTTACTCCTGAGGTGATGACTTGCTGC
>NW_027006150.1:96798-132274 GCF_036934945.1 Oncorhynchus masou masou
GCTTTGACATTTACTTTGGTTCCGTTCAGCCCCTCTTCCCAAAATTACCGTGTGGGGCCGGACAGGCTATGTGCCCACTGCCCACAAATTGAGGTGGAAATTGAGCTGCTTTCCCATCCTCCTCCCATATTAGAGACACATATTTCCCTCAGATTACACAGATCCTCAAAGAATTAGAAAACAAATCACATTTTGATAAACTCCCATATCTATTGGGTGAAATACCACAGTGTGCCATCACAGCATTAAGATCTGTGACCTGTTGCCACAAGAAAAGGGCAACCAGTGAAGAACAAACACCCCTTTTGTACTTGAACTATTTGCACATAATATGACATTTGAAATGTCTATTATTTTTGAACTTTTGTGAGTGTAATATTTACTGTGACTTTTTGTAAATTTCACTTTTGTTTATTATTGAATTCACTTGCTTTGTTAACATATGTATGCCATGCCAATAAAGCCCTTAAATTAAATTGAACTGTGAGAGAGGTTGAAGTTGAACTGAAAATTGAGAGAGAGCGAGAGAGAGGGATTGAAATTGAACTGAAAATTGAGAGAGAGCGAGAGAGGGTTTGAAATTGAACTGAAAATAAAGAGGGAGAGCGAGGGATTGAAATTGAACTGAATGTTGAGAGAGATTGAGAGAGAGGGATTGTAGAACTGAATGTTGAGAGAGATTGAGAGAGAGAGATTGTAGAACTGAATGTTGAGAGAGATTGAGAGAGAGAGATTGTAGAACTGAAGAGAGCATATTCCGAGGCTACATTATCAGGTAAATAGGCTATAATAAACAATCAGCTTAACCAACTATGTAGTATATAAGCATCCTATAGGCTACTATCCAACGCACTACCCCCCGTTGCGCGCGCACAGCCATACCTAAACTATATAGATAGCCTGTCTGGGTAAGAGACAATTTATGCTTGATCTGAAATGTGGTCGGAGGCGTCCAATGGATGGTTTGACGCAAAGCGGAGCCTCTAGAGGAAAGCAGAGGAGGGCTCCATATAGCTCCGCATTGACATGATTAGTTGACCGTAGGTGAGGGCGGGAGGTCCTGTATAAACGCAAACTCACTTCCTTGACATCTTCCTTCACAACACTGATGTGCTGCTCGACAAAGAACAGGTATGCCTGCCCTGACTTCTGCAGAGGCCGTACCACTAAATGCTGAATGGCCAATGCAGAAATCAGATTGATCATGTAGCACCTTTCAGCCGCGATCATGCAGAGTAAACATCCCAGCACAGAATGAAACTATAAAAAAACCTCTTCCTTACCATGAAGCCATTGGTGTCCAGTCGGAGGGGGTTTGGGCCGGTATGTTCTCAGTTCCCGTTCCCAGTAAATCCTCCGTTCAGTCGGTAATATCAAGCACGCAGCGCAGCTAGTAAGAGATGACAGGTATTTGATCACTGCAGCCGCAGCACGCGCTCAACGTGCACCCTCCTGCGCACGAGGGGAGACGGTACCTTCAGCTCGACATCAGAGACATCTTTACCTTCACAGACCTGAGACAGCGGGACAGACAGGAAACAGACAGAGACAACTTCTGAGTTCCCACAGCGAGTCTGTCCATGGGTTTCCCATACTGTAGAATCAACCTACTCAGATCTTTACGGTAGCCTACAGTTCCCCATTTGTTGCTGCATAAATGTAAATACGGTATTTTAGGGCAGCGGTGTTGTGGAGACTTAGAAGACAAAACTCTGACTAGTCGGTTGGGCTGATGTGAATCCGCATATTACTGTATTCAGCCGCAGAGCAGAGCGGCCGGTAGATGGAGATATGGAGTCTTACCGTCCAAATGCATTGTATGCAGCGGAAATACACTCGTATCCCCAGTGAATTCGTACCTAAAACATTCTTCATTCAGTCTGCTGCAAAGAACTTGATTTCCTCCTCAATTAACTATATTTCACGGTGGGGAAAATTGTACTTTCTTCATGAAACACAATTTTCCATCACCATGCTAAAGTGGCTAACGCCTAGAAATGCTAGTCCCGAATGTTTAATATAGCGTTTAGCCAATCAGGTTGCACCAGTCTGTTTCCTGTATTATTAGTTTAGCAACAAAACAAATACAACTTTTCAAATTGCACAGAAAAATAAATATACAGTACCAGTCAAACTCATTCAAGGGTTTTTCTTTATTTGTACAATTTTCTAGAATAATAGTGAATACATCAAAACTATGAAATAACACATATGGAATCATGTAGAAACAAAAAAAGTGTTAAATAAATCTAAATATATTTTATATTTGAGATACTTCAAAGTAACAACCCTATGCTTTGATGACATCTTTGCACACTCTTGACATTCTCTCAACCAGCTTCATGAGGTAGTCACGTGGAATGTGAAGTCTGCCTTGTTAAAAGGTCATTTGTGGAATTTCTTTCCTTAATGCGTCTGTGCCAAGGAAATTGAAACTCTTGACCCACTCTACTTCAGTCCCGTCGATGTTAATGGGGGCCTATTCCGTCCTCCTTTTCCTATAGTCCAGGATCAGCTCCTTTGTCTTGCTCATATTGAGGGAGAGGTTGTTGTCCTCGCACCACACTGCCAGGTCTCTGACCTCCTCCCTATAGGCTCTCATCGTTGTCGGTGATTAGGCCTACCACTCTTGTGTCATCAGCAAACTTAATGATGGTGTTGGAGTCATGCCTGGCCATGCAGTCGTGGGTGAACAGGGAGTACAGGAGGGGACTGAGCACACACCCCTAAGAGGCCCTAGTGTTAAGGATCAGCGTGGCAGATGTGTTGCTACCTACCCTCACCACCTGGGGGCGGCCCGTCAGGAAGTCCAGGATCCAGTTGCAGAGGGAGGTGTTTAGTCCCAGGACCCTTAGCTTAATGATGAGCTTTGTGGGTACTATGGTGTTGAACGCTGAGCTGTAGTCGATGAACAGTATTCTCACATAAGTGTTCCTTTTGTCCAGGTGGGAAAGGGCTTTGTGGAGTGCAATAGTGATTGTGTCATCTGTGGATCTGTTGGGGCGGTATGCGAATTGGAGTGGGTCTAGGGTTTCTGGCGTGATGGTGTTGATGTGAGCCATGACCAGCCTCTGAAAGCACATCCTGGCTACCGACGTGAGTTCTACGGGGCGGTAATCATTTAGGCAGGTTACTGTCACTTTCTTGGGCACAGCGACTTTGGTGGTATGTTTGAAACATGTAGGTATTACAGACTCGGTCAGGGAGAGGTTGAAGATGTCAGTGAAGACACTTGCCAGTTGGTCCGCGCATGCTTTGAGTGTACGTCCTGGTAATTCGTCTGGCCCAGCAGCTTTGTGAATGTCGACCCGTTTTAAGGTCTTGCTCACATCGGCTACAGAGAGCATGATCACACAGTCATTCAGAACAGTTGGTGCTCTCATGCATGATTCAGTGTTGCTTGCCTTGAAGTGAGCATAAAAGTAATTTAGCTCATCACTGGGCAGCGTCTGGGTTTCCATCATAGTTTTCAAGCCCTGCCACAGACGGTGTATCTGATAATCTATCATTTGATTTTTAACAGGACAATGACCCAACACACCTTCAGGCTGTGTAAAGGATATTTGACCAAGAAGGAGAGTGATGGAGTGCTGCATCAGATGACTCCTGACCTAGCCTCCACAATCACCCAACCTCAACCCAATTGATATTGTTTGGGATGAGTGGATTGCAGAGTGAAGGAAAAGCAGCCAACAAGTACTCAACATATGTGGGAACTCCTTCAAGACTGTTGGAAAAGCATTCCAGGTGAAGCTGGTTGAGAGAATGCCAAGAGTTTACAAAACTTTAATCAAGTCAAAGGGTGGCTAATTTGAAGGATCTAAAATATATTTTGATTTGTTTAACACTTTTTTGAAGATGTTATTCCATATGTGTTATTTCATAGTTTTGATGTCTTCACTAATATTCTACAATGTAGAAAATAACTAGCTGTCCAAACTTTTGACTGGTACTGTAGTACAGTAGCTACATCAGAAAAACTACAGTGGCTTTGGAAAGTATTCAGACCCCTTCACCCTTTCCACATTTTCTTACGTTACAGCATTATTCTAAAATGGATTATTTAAAATAATGTCCTCAGTAACCTATGCACATTACCCCATAATGACAAAACAGGCGAAAACAGGTTTTTAGACATTTTTGAAAATGTATTAAAAATAAAAAACAGATATCCCTTATTTCCATAAGTATTCAGAGACCCTTTGCTATGAGACTTGACATTGAGCTCAGGGTGTTTCCATTTGGTAGTTGGTATTTTAGTAGGATCCTGTTGCATAAGCAGCAGCTACTCTTCCTGGGGTCCACACAAAACATGAAACATAATACAGAATGACATAATACAATAAATAAATAACATAATACAGAACATCATTAGACAAGAACAGTACAAGGACAGAACTACATACATTTTTAAAAAGGCACACGTGGCCTACATATCAATACATACACTATCTAGGTCCAATAGGGGAGAGGCGTTGTGCCGTGAGGTGTTGCTTCATCTGTTTTTTGAAACCAGGTTTGCTGTTTATTTGAGCAATATGAGATGGAAGGGAGTTCCATGCAATAAGTGCTCTATATAATACTGAATGTTTTCTTGAATTTGTTCTGCATTTGGGGACTGTGAAAAGACCCCTGATTGACTGAGAAACAAGATTCTCTGGTGAGATGAAACCAAGATTGAACTCTTTGGCCTGAATGTCAAGCGTCACGTCTGGAGGAAACCTGGCACCATCCCTATGGTGAAGCATGGTGGTGGCAGCATCATGCTGTGGGGATGTTTTTCAGCGGCAGGGACAGGGAGACTAGTCAGGATCGAAGGAAAGATGAACGGAGAGAAAAGTACAGAGAGCTCCTTGATGTAAACCTGCTCCAGAGCGTTCAGGACCTCAGACTGGGGCGAAGTTTCACCTTCTCTCTGATATTCTCTCTATAATGCAGTAGCTACAGCAGTGGAGAGGAGAACATACTTGATGACACTCTTAGAGCAAATGGTTGCTTCAATAATGGCACCGCTAAATGTTCTATATAGAACCAGTATATTTGAAGCAGGCGATAATGTTCTATATAGAACCGGTATATATGAAGCAAGCGATAATGTTCTATATAGAACCGGTATATATGAAGCAGGCGATAATGTTCTATATAGAACCGGTATATATGAAGCAGGCGATAATGTTCTATATAGAACCGGTATATATGAAGCAGGCGATAATGTTCTATATAGAACCAGTATATATGAAGCAGGCGATAATGTTCTATATAGAACCGGTATATATGAAGCAGAGTTCTATATAGAACCGGTATATATGAGGCGATAATGTTCTATATAGAACCGGTATATATGAAGCAGGTGATAATGTTCTATATAGAACCGGTATATATGAAGCAGGCGATAATGTTCTATATAGAACCGGTATATATGAAGCAGAGTTCTATATAGAACCGGTATATATGAAGCAGGCGATAATGTTCTATATAGAACCGGTATATATGAAGCAGAGTTCTATATAGAACCGGTATATATGAGGCAATAATGTTCTATATAGACCCGGTATATATGAAGCAGGCAATAATGTTCTATATAGAACCGGTATATATGAAGCAGGTGATTTAACCCCTTTTTGGTTGTATACTGTATATAACTTTTATTTCTAATAGTTTATTGTAACGTTAGAGAGAGACAGTAGACATTATACTATACACTGCAGTATGCTAACTGCAGTATGCTAACAGTCAATAACATTTATCTGTATCTCACTCCGTCACCATAGTAACTATGACCTGCTCCGTCTGGACTGTCTCACCTCTGGCTCCAGACCTGCTGAACACAATGCTCTAGAGTGAGTGTGTGTGTGTGTGTGTTAGTCCTAGTAGAGCCAGACACAGGGTGGTGACAGCAGCAGCCCAGCTCTCAGACCAGATGGTCCAGACAGGAGAGCACTTTACCACTCAACAGTGCTAGGTTAAACCGTACAGAACACACACACACATATACACACACACACACACACACACACACACACACACACACACACACACACACACACACACACACACACACCTCATCCCTGCGTTCTCTGCCCCTGTCTAACTCTCTGTGCTCTCTGTCTGTCTTATTTTCTCTGACTTTCTTCCTCTCATCTCCCATTCCGCCCTCTGTCTCCCAGCTGGTGGTGTCTGTCTGTGACAGCATGAAGGATGTCAGGTGCTGTGCCTCAGATGCTGTGTCTTAGATGCTGTGTCTCGGATGCTGTGTCTCAGATGCTGTGTCTTAGATGCTGTGTTTCCGGTGCTGTGTCTCAGATGCTGTGTCTTAGATGCTGTGTCTTAGATGCTGTGTCTCGGATGCTGTGTCTCGGATGCTGTGTCTCGGATGCTGTGTCTCGGATGCTGTGTCTCGGATGCTGTGTCTCGGATGCTGTGTCTCGGATGCTGTGTCTCAGCTGCTGTGTCTCAGGTGCTGTGTCTCAGATGCTGTGCTCCCTTCTGCAGAGGAGAGAAGAAGAGGGATGAATAAAACATCCCTGTCTCTCCTTTTGTCTCTCGGATGCTATTCTCATCTCTCCTCTTCTCCTCTTTCCTCTTCTCTTCTCCCCTTTCTCCTCTCCTCTCCCCTACTATTCTCATCTCTCTCTTCTCCTCTCCTCTTTCCTCTTCTCTCTTCCTCCTCTCCTTTCTCTTCTCTCCTTTCTTCTCTCCTCTCCTCTCCCCTCTTCTTTTCAACAAGGTGCCTTTTAGCAAACTCCAAGCGGCCTGTCTCGGACGTCTACGGACAATTCCTTCTCATGGCTTGGTTTTAACTCTGACATGCATTGTCAACTGTGGGACCTTATATAGACAGGTGTGTGCCTTTCAATATCATGTCCAATCAATTGAATTTACCACAGATGGACTCCAATCAAGTTGTAGATACATCTCAAGGATGATCAATGGAAACAACTCAATTTCGAGTCTCATAGCAAAGATTTAGGAAGTCCCATTGCTTTAGGACTCAGGACTCAGTTTATGTGTCGGGGGGCTAGGGTCAGTCTGTTATATCTGGAGTACTTCTCCTGTCTTATCCGGTGTTCTGTGTGAATTTAAGTATGCTCTCTCTAATTCTCTCTCTCTTTCTCTCATTTTCTCTTTCTTTCTTTCTTTCTCTCTCTCTCGGAGGACTTGAGCCCTAGGACCATCGTTTCAGGACTACCTGGCCTGATGACTCCTTGCTGTCCCCAGTCCACCTGGCGTGCTGGCTCCAGTTTCAACTGTTCTGCCTGGCTATGGAAATGTATGTAGTTCTGTCCTTGACTGACAACGTTTAGTGCAACTATCCGTGAGACAACTGAGGTAAGACCTATGATTGGAGGACCAATGGCTTTGGTAGGGAGTGTCTTTGAAAGATGTATCTTTGACTGAAAGATTCTCTCTAACAGTAGTTCATGTCTTCATCTGTCTATAATGTATGCGCTGCTTGGTTCTAGAAGTTATTTACGACAAAAAGTTAATCTAATAGGTAAAAACCAACCTACACCAAAGTACTGATCTTTTTTGCGTGTACATAATTGCACATTGTAATTTTCCATTTAGAAATAATAATATTGATAATGTACGATATTTACACTGGACGTGCTACCTGTCCGAGACCTGCTGACATTTACTCCTGAGGTGATTACTTGCTGCACATGATTGAGTGTAGTCTGGCCCAGGAGTGTGAAGGTGAACGGAAAGGCTCTGGAGCAACGAACCGCCCTTGCTGTCTCTGCCTGGCCGGTTCCCTTCTTTCCACTGGGATTCTCTGCCTCTAACCCTATTACAGGGGCTGAGTCACTGGCTTACTGGGGCTCTTTCATACCATCCCAAGGAGGGGTGCGTCACTTGAGTGGGTTGAGTCACTGATGTGATCTTCCTGTCTGGCTTGGCACCCCCCTTGGGTTGTGCCGTGGCAGAGATCTTTGTGGGCTATACTCTGCCTTGTCTCAGGATGGTAAGTTGGTGGTTGAAGATATCCCTCTAGTGGTGTGGGGGCTCTGCTTTGGCAAAGTGGGTGGGGTTATATCCTTCCTGTTTGGCACTGTCCGGGGGTGTCATCGGATGGGGCCACAGTGTCTCCTGACCCCTCCTGTCTCAGCCTCCAGTATTTATGCTGCAGTAGTTTATGTGTCGGGGGCTAGGGTCAGTTTGTTATATCTGGAGTACTTCTCCTGTCCTATTCGGTGTCCTGTATGAATTTAAGTATGCTCTCTCTAATTCTCTCTTTCTCTCTTTCTTTCTTTCTCTCTCTCGGAGGACCTGAGCCCTAGGACCATGCCTCAGGACTACCTGGCATGATGACTCCTTACTGTCCCCAGTCCACTTGGCCGTGCTGCTGCCCCAGTTTCAACTGTTCTGCCTGTGGCTATGGAACCCTGACCTGTTCACCGGATGTGCTACCTGTCCCAGACCTGCTACCTGTCCCAGACCTGCTACCTGTCCCAGACCTGCTGTTTTCAACTCTCTAGAGACGGCAGGAGTGGTAGAGATACTCTGAATTATTGGCTATGAAAAGCCAACTGACATTTACTCCTGAGGTGCTGACCTGTTGCACCCTCGACAACTACTGTGATTATTATTATTTGACCCTGCTGGTCATTTATGAACATTTGAACATCTTGGCCATGTTCTGTTATAATCTCCACCCGGCACAGCCAGAAGAGGACTGGCCACCCCTCATAGCCTGGTTCCTCTCTAGGTTTCTTCCAACGTTCTGGCCTTTCTAGGGAGTTTTTCCTAGCCACCGTGCTTCTACACCTGCATTGCTTGCCGTTTGGAGTTTTAGGCTGGGTTTCTGTACAGCACTTTGTGACCTAGCAGGACAAATTCAGACTTAGTGTAAGGGGCCAGGAGAGAGCTTAGGGCAGGTAGGGTACCGGTCGGTGCTGATGGTGGACGATAACACCCAGCGACAGTCAAAAAAGAGCTATTTGAAAGTTAAATGCTTAAAACCAACAAATCAAATTGTTGGGGACAGACTTGGTGGAGACAACCGAGCACTGAAGGTGTTCCTTGGTAAAGATTGCCACTCCCCCATCTTTGGAAGATCTGTCTTGTTGAAAAAGGTTATAACCAGAAAGGTTATCATCAGTATTCAAAATATTCTTTCTTAACCACGTCTTAGTAATGACCAACACATCTGGATTGGAGCTGTGAACCCACACTTTCAATTTTTAGGTAATAAGCTTCTAGTGTTAACGTGCAGAAATTACAGGCTTTTACGAGAGCAGAAATCAGTGAAACAGGTATCAAGAGGACAAGTCAGTATGGGGTATTGTGTGTCGATTGCTGAGATAAAAATAATATTGAATCCATTTTAGAATAAGGTAGTAACATAAAATATTGTGGAAAAGTCAAGGGGTCTGAATACTTTCTGAAGGCACTGTAGGTAAGGGTAAAGTGGGATCCTAAAGCAAATTGACTTCCTAAATCTTTATCAGATTATTACAAATTTTGACTCCAAACACCCAGAAAAGGCTACTCTCCTTGATGTTATTCTCACAAATAATCCTGATAGGTATCAGTCTGGTGTTTTCTGTAATGACCTTACTGATCACTGTTTTACAGCCTGTGTTCGTAATGGCTGCTCAGTGAAATGACCTGTCCTGATTTGTCATAGACGCTTGCTAAAAGACTTTAATGAGCAAGTCTTCCTTCATGAACTAACCTCTGTAAAATGGTATAGAATCAGCTTGATCCCCTCCTTCGAAGACGCTTGGACCTTATTTTTTAATATTTTCAATGGTATTGTTAACAAACATGCCCTCATAAAGAAAATGAGAATTAAAAACAAGTTCAGCCTCTGGTTCAACACTAATCTTGAAGAGTTACTCCACCTCATGAATTGCATTTGGCGACAGGCTCGGCACACGCATACTCAGGCTGACTGGCTATCGTTCAGGCAAATGAGAAATAAGTCCGAGGTGCTAAATAAGCTCCATAAACTAGACCCCAAAAAATATCTGGGTCAGATGGTTTAGACCCTTTCTTCTTTAATGTTGCTGCCCCTATCATCGCCAAGCCTATCGCTGACCTTTTAGTCTCTCCTTTCTGGGGAGGTTCCCATTGCTTGGAAGGCAGCCACAGTTCATCCTTTATTTAAAGGGGAAGATCAAGCTGATCCTAACTGTTATAGGCCTATTTCTATTTTGCCCTGTTTATCAAAAGTGTTGGAAAAACTTAATAATAATCAACTGACTGGCTTTCTTGATGTCTATAGTATTCTCTCGGGTATTCAATCTGGTATCCGCTCAGGTTATGGATGTATCACTGCAACATTAAAGGTCCTCAATGATGTCACCATTGCCCTTGATTCTAAGCAATATTGAGCTGCTATTTTTATTGACTTGACCAAAGCTTTTGATACGGTAGACCAATCCATTCGTGTGGGCCGGCTAAGGAGTATTTGTGTCTGAGGGGTCTTTGGTTTGCTAACTACCTCTCTCAGAAAAAGTCAGAAAATCTGTTGTCTCAGTCACTGTCACAAAGGGAGTACCCCAAGGCTAGATCTTAGGCCTCACGCTCTTCTCAATTTACATCCACAACATAGCTCAGGCAGTAGGAAGCTCTCATTAATTTATATGCAGATGATAGTCTTACACTCAGCTGGCCCCTCCCCGGATTCTGTGTTAAATACTCTACAACAAAGATTTCTTAGTGTCTAACAAGATTTCTCTACCCTTAACCTTGTTCTGAACACCTCCAAAACAAAGGTCATGTGGTTTAGTAAGAATAATGCCCCTCCTCCCACAGGTGTTATTACTACCTTTGAGGGTTTAGAGCTTGTGGTTGTCACCTCATACAAGTACTTGGGAGTATGGCTAGACGGTATACTGTCCTTCTCTCAGCACATATCAAAGCTGCAGGCTAAAGTTAAATCTAGACTTGGTTTCCTCTATTGTAATTGCTCCTCTTTCACCCCAGCTGCCAAACTAACCCTGATTCAGATGACCCTCCTACCCATGCTAGATTCCGGAGACGTAATTTATAGATTGGAAGGTAAGGGTGACCTCGAGCAGCTAGATGTTCTTTACCATTCGGCCATGAGATTTGCCACCAATGCTCTTTATAGGACACATCACTGCACTCTATACTCCTCTGTAAACTGTTTGTTATGTTGTGTTGCTACCATGCTGTGTTGTCATGTGTTGCTGCCTTGCTATGTTGTTGTCTTAGGTCTCTCTTTGTGTAGTGTTGTGTTGTCTCAGGTCTCTCTTTATGTAGTGTTGTGGTGTCTCTTGTCCTGATGTGTGTTTTGTCCTATATTTGTATTTTTAATCCCAGCCCCCGTCCCCGCAGGAGGCCTTTTGCCTTTTGCCTTCTGGTAGGCCGTCATTGTAAATAAGAATCTGTTCTTAACTGACTTTTTTTTTGAAGTTCAACAAAAATACATTAGTCATATCCCAGTTTACCTAACGACTTGCTTTTTAAATTATATGAGTAAAAAATATTCAATTTTATTTGGAATGGCAAGCCTGACAATATTAAACAGGCCTATTTGAATATACATTCACAGAGGGCAGGAATGATTCAATATTAAAGCATTAGATCTCTCACTAACGGTCAGTCATACAAAAGCTATACTTAAATCCGAACTGGTTCTCTAGCAGATTAGTAAGGTCTAAACTAGAGGTTGACCGATTAATTAGGGCCGATTTCAAGTTTTCATAACAATCATTGTGCTTCAAGCATTGCGCTGTTTATGACTTCAAGCCTATCAACTCCCGAGATTAGGCTCGTGTAACCGATGTGAAATGGCTAGCAATATTAAAGTAATTAGACGGTTAATGTTAAAGTAATTAGAAGGTCAATGTTAAAGTAATTAGAAGGCCAATGTTAAAGTAATTAGAAGGTTAATGTTAAAGTAATTAGAAGGTTAATGTTAATGTAATTAGAAGGTTAATGTTAATGTAATTAGAAGGTTAATGTTAAAGTAATTAGAAGGTTAAAGTAGTTAGAAGGTTAATGTTAATGTAATTAGAAGGTTAATGTTAATGTTAAACTAATTAGAAGGTTAATGTTAATGTTAAAGTAATTAGAAGGTTAATGTTAATGTAATTAGAAGGTTAATGTTAATGTTAAAGTAACTAGAAGGTCAATGTTAAAGTAATTAGAAGGTTAATGTTAATGTTAAAGTAATTAGAAGGTTAATGTTAAAGTAATTAGAAGGTTAAAGTAATTAGAAGGTTAATGTTAATGTAATTAGAAGGTTAATGTTAATGTTAAAGTAACTAGAAGGTCAATGTTAAAGTAATTAGAAGGTTAATGTTAATGTTAAAGTAATTAGAAGGTTAATGTTAAAGTAATTAGAAGGTTCATGTTAATGTTAAAGTAATTAGAAGGTTAATGTTAAAGTAATTGAGAAGGTTAATGTTAAAGTAATTAGAAGGTTAATGTTAATGTTAAAGTAACTAGAAGGTTAATGTTAAAGTAATTAGAAGGTTAATGTTAATGTAATTAGAAGGTTAATGTTAAAGTAATTAGAATGTTAATGTTAAAGTAATTCGAAGGTTAATGTTAAAGTAATTAGAATGTTAACGTTAAAGTAATTCGAAGGTTCATGTTAAAGTAATTAGAAGGTTAATGTTAATGTAATTAGAAGGTTAATGTTAAAGTAATTAGAATGTTAATGTTAATGTAATTAGAATGTTAATGTTAAAGTAATTAGAAGGTCAATGTTAAAGTAATTAGAAGGTCAATGTTAAAGTAATTAGAAGGTCAATGTTAAAGTAATTAGAAGGTCAATGTTAAAGTAATTAGAAGGTTAATGTTAATGTAATTAGAAGGTTAATGTTAATGTAATTAGAAGGTTAATGTTAATGTAATTAGAATGTTAATGTTAATGTTAAAGTAATTAGAAGGTTAATGTTAATGTTAAAGTAATTAGAAGGTTAATGTTAATGTAATTAGAAGGTTAATGTTAATGTTAAAGTAATTAGAAGGTTAATGTTAATGTTAAAGTAATTAGAAGGTTAATGTTAAAGTAATTAGAATGTTAACATTAAAGTAATTAGAAGGTTAATGTTAATGTGATTAGAAGGTTAATGTTAAAGTAATTAGAACGTTAATGTTAATGTAATTAGAAGGTTAATGTTCATGTTAAAGTAATTAGAAGGTTAATGTTAATGTAATTAGAAGGTTAATGTTAAAGTAATTAGAAAGCTAATGTTAATGTAATAAGAAGGTTAATGGTAATGTAATTAGAAGGTTAATGTTAAAGTAAGTAGAAGGTCAATGTTAATGTAATTAGAAGGTCAATGTTAAAGTACTTAGAAGGTTAATGTTAATGTCATTAGAAGGTTAATGTTAATGTCATTAGAAGGTTAGTGCTGCCGCTTCTCTCTATTAACCCTTTATCTCTGTTCCTGTATCTGATTTAGGTTGAGTGATGCAGACACACACACGGACACACACACGGACATTAGACGGACACACACACATTAGAAGGCTAATGTCAATGTAATTAGAAGGTTAATGTTAACGTAATTAGATGGTTAATGTTAATGTTAAAGTAATTAGAAGGTTAATGTTAAAGTAATTAGAAGGTTAATGTTAAAGTAATTGGAAGGTTAATGTTAAAGTCATTAGAATGTTAATGTTAAAGACATTAGAATGTTAATGTTAAAGTAATTAGAAGGTTAATGTTAAAGTAATTAGAAGGTTAATGTTAAAGTAATTAGAAGGTTAATGTTAAAGTCATTAGAATGTTAATGTTAAAGTATTTAGAAGGTTAATGTTAAAGTATTTAGAAGGTTAATGTTAAAGTAATTAGAAGGTTAATGTTAAAGTAATTAGAAGCTTAATGTTAAAGTGATTAGAAGGTTAATGTAATTAGAAGGTTAATGTTAAAGTAATTAGAAGGTTAATGTAAGTAGAAGGTTAATGTTAATGTAATTAGAAGGTTAATGTTAATGTAATTAGAAGGTTAATGTTAATGTAATTAGAAGGTTAATGTTAATGTAATTAGAAGGTCAATGTTAATGTAATTTGAAGGTTAATGTTAAAGTAATTTGAAGGTTAATGTTAATGTAATTAGAAGGTTAATGTTAAAGTAATTAGAAGGTCAATGTTAATGTTAATGTAATTAGAAGGTCAATGTTAAAGTACTTAGAAGGTTAATGTAATTTGAAGGTTAATGTAATTTGAAGGTTAATGTAATTTGAAGGTTAATGTTAATGTAATTAGAAGGTCAATGTTAAAGTACTTAGAAGGTTAATGTTAATGTCATTGGAAGGTTAATGTTAATGTCATTAGAAGGTTAATGTTAATGTTATTAGAAGGTTAATGTAATTACAAGGTTAATGTTAATGTGACTAGAAGGTTAATGCTAATGTAATTAGAAGGTTAATGTTAATGTAATTAGAAGGTTAATGTTAATGTCATTAGAAGGTTAATGTTAATGTAATTAGAAGGTTAATGTTAATGTAATTAGAAGGTTAATGTTAATGTAACTAGAAGGTTAATGTTAATGTAATTAGAAGGTTAATGTTAATGTCATTAGAAGGTTAATGTTAATGTAATTAGAATGTTAATGTTAATGTTAAAGTAATTAGAAGGTTAATGTTAATGTTAAAGTAATTAGAAGGTTAATGTTAATGTGCTTAGAAGGTTAATGTTAATGTTAAAGTAATTAGAAGGTTAATGTTAATGTTAAAGTAATTAGAAGATTAATGTTAAAGTAATTAGAATGTTAACATTAAAGTAATTAGAAGGTTAATGTTAATGTGATTAGAAGGTTAATGTTAAAGTAATTAGAACGTTAATGTTAATGTAATTAGAAGGTTAATGTTCATGTTAAAGTAATTAGAAGGTTAATGTTAATGTAATTAGAAGGTTAATGTTAAAGTAATTAGAAGGTTAATGTTAATGTTATTAGAAGGTTAATGTAATTAGAAGGTTAATGTTAAAGTAAGTAGAAGGTCAATGTTAATGTAATTAGAAGGTCAATGTTAAAGTACTTAGAAGGTTAATGTTAATGTCATTGGAAGGTTAATGTTAATGTCATTAGAAGGTTAATGTTAATTAACCCTTTATCGTTTCCTGTATCTGATTTAGGTTGAGTGATGCAGACACACACACGGACACACAACGGACATTAGATTACACACAACATTAGAAGGCTAATGTCAATGTAATTAGAAGGTTAATGTTAACGTAATTAGATGGTTAATGTTAATGTTAAAGTAATTAGAAGGTTAATGTTAAAGTAATTAGAAGGTTAATGTTAAAGTAATTAGAAGGTTAATGTTAAAGTAATTAGAAGGTTAATGTTAAAGTCATTAGAATGTTAATGTTAAAGTATTTAGAAGGTTAATGTTAAAGTATTTAGAAGGTTAATGTTAAAGTAATTAGAAGGTTAATGTTAAAGTAATTAGAAGCTTAATGTTAAAGTGATTAGAAGGTTAATGTAATTAGAAGGTTAATGTTAAAGTAATTAGAAGGTTAATGTAATTAGAAGGTTAATGTTAATGTAATTAGAAGGTTAATGTTAATGTAATTAGAAGGTTAATGTTAATGTAATTAGAAGGTTAATGTTAATGTAATTAGAAGGTCAATGTTAATGTAATTTGAAGGTTAATGTTAAAGTAATTTGAAGGTTAATGTTAATGTAATTAGACGGTTAATGTTAAAGTAAGTAGAAGGTCAATGTTAATGTTAATGTAATTAGAAGGTCAATGTTAAAGTACTTAGAAGGTTAATGTAATTTGAAGGTTAATGTAATTTGAAGGTTAATGTAATTTGAAGGTTAATGTAATTTGAAGGTTAATGTTAATGTAATTAGAAGGTCAATGTTAAAGTACTTAGAAGGTTAATGTTAATGTCATTGGAAGGTTAATGTTAATGTCATTAGAAGGTTAATGTTAATGTTATTAGAAGGTTAATGTAATTACAAGGTTAATGTTAATGTGACTAGAAGGTTAATGCTAATGTAATTAGAAGGTTAATGTTAATGTAATTAGAAGGTTAATGTTAATGTCATTAGAAGGTTAGTGTTAATGTAATTAGAAGGTTAATGTTAATGTAATTACAAGGTTAATGTTAATGTAACTAGAAGGTTAATGTTAATGTAATTAGAAGGTTAATGTTAATGTCATTAGAAGGTTAATGTTAATGTCATTAGAATGTTAACATTAAAGTAATTAGAAGGTTAATGTTAATTTTATTAGAAGGTTAATGTAATTACAAGGTTAATGTTAATGTGACTAGAAGGTTAATGTTAATGTAATTAGAAGGTTAATGTTAATGTAATTAGAAGGTTAATGTTAATGTAATTAGAAGGTTAATGTTAATGTAACTAGAAGGTTAATGCTAATGTAATTAGAAGGTTAATGTTAATGTAATTAGAAGGTTAATGTTAATGTCATTAGAAGGTTAGTGTTAATGTAATTAGAAGGTTAATGTTAATGTAATTACAAGGTTAATGTTAATGTAACTAGAAGGTTAATGTTAATGTAATTAGAAGGTTAATGTTAATGTCATTAGAAGGTTAATGTTAATGTCATTAGAATGTTAACATTAAAGTAATTAGAAGGTTAATGTTAATTTTATTAGAAGGTTAATGTAATTACAAGGTTAATGTTAATGTGACTAGAAGGTTAATGTTAATGTAATTAGAAGGTTAATGTTAATGTAATTAGAAGGTTAATGTTAATGTAATTAGAAGGTTAATGTTAATGTAACTAGAAGGTTAATGTTAATGTAATTAGAAGGTTAATGTTAATGTAACTAGAAGGTTAATGTTAAAGTAATTAGAAGGTTAATGTTAATGTTAAAGTAATTAGAAGTTTAATGTTAATGTCATTAGAAGGTTAATGTTAATGTCATTAGAAGGTTAATGTTAATGCCATTAGAAGGTTAATGTTAATGTCATTAGAAGGTTAATGTTAATGTAACTAGAAGGTTAATGTTAATGCCATTAGAAGGTTAATGTTAATGTCATTAGAAGGTTAATGTTAATGTAACTAGAAGGTCAATGTTAATGTAACTAGAAGGTTAATGTCATTAGAAGGTTAATGTTAATGTAATTAGAAGGTTAATGTTAATGTAACTAGAAGGTTAATGTTAATGTAATTAGAAGGTTAATGTTAATGTAATTAGAAGGTTAATGTCATTAGAAGGTTAATGTTAATGTAATTAGAAGGTTATTGTCATTAGAAGGTTAGTGCTGCCGCTTCTCTCTATTAACCCTTTATCTCTGTTCCTGTGTCTGATTTAGGTTAATTGATGCAGACACACACACGGACACACACACGGACACACACACGGACATTAGACGGACACACACACGGACATTAGACGGACACACACACGGACATACACACGGACATTAGACGGACACACACACGGACACACACACGGACACACACACGGACACACACACGGACACACACAGAATGGGACACACACAGAATGGGACAGACACAGAAAGGGAGCAGTGGGATAATGAGTGGGGATAATCAAGGTAAAATCACTAAACATAGTGACCTTCTACAGTGGCTGGCAGCTTGTTAAGTTCATGTTTTCGCAGTTGATTTTAATTAAGCTATGACTGTTTTAGGAGTATCTTATTTCCTGCCACTCTCTCTTCTCCTCTCTCAGAGCCTTATACAGACCGAGGGGAGCAGAAGTCTTTATGCCACAAGTTCTAAGGGACTGGAAGTGTAACTATGTATTTACAGACAGTGCCTCTCTCTAATTGAAGTCAATGACACAAAGCTGTTGAGCTCAAAACTGATGGTATCCATGGAAACAGAGTTCTGATGTTCGTGTCTGTAGGAGAGACCAGAGTGGAACATCATAATTACACAGTCATTTGTAGAATACTCATTCTCTCTCCTTCCCCTCCTCCTCTCTCCTTGACCTCCTCCTCCTCTCTCCTTCCCCTCATCCATCTCTCTGCTTCCCCTCATCCTCCTCTCTGCTTCCTTTCCTCCTCCTCTCTCCTTCCCCTCCTCCTCTCTCCTTCCCCTCCTCCTCTTCTCTCCTCCTCTCTCCTTCCCCTCCCACTTGAACGAGAGCAGAGTAGAGGCTAACTAGCATCACTCCCGACCTGAACAGGAGCAGAGTAGAGGCTAGCTAGCATCACTCCAGACCTGACCAGCCCTATGGAGCAGAGTAGAGGCTAGCTAGCATCACTCCAGACCTGACCAGCCCTATGGAGCAGAATAGATGCTAGCTAGCATCACTCCAGACCTGACCAGCCCTATGGAGCAGAATAGATGCTAGCTAGCATCACTCCAGACCTGACCAGCCCTATGGAGCAGAATAGAGGCTAGCTAGCATCACTCCAGACCTGACCAGCCCTATGGAGCAGAATAGAGGCTAGCTAGCATCACTCTAGACCTGACCAGCCCTATGGAGCAGAATAGAGGCTAGCTCATCAGACCTGACCAGCCCTATGGAGCAGAATAGAGGCTAGCTAGCATCACTCCCGACCTGACCAGCCATATGGAGCAGAATAGAGGCTAGCTAGCATCACTCCAGACCTGACCAGCCCTATGGAGCAGAATAGAGGATAGCTAGCATCACTCCAGACCTGACCAGCCCTATGGAGCAGAATAGATGCTAGCTAGCATCACTCCAGACCTGACTAGCCCTATGGAGCAGAATAGAGGCTAGCTAGCATCACTCTAGACCTGACCAGCCCTATGGAGCAGAATAGAGGCTAGCTAGCATCACTCTAGACCTGACCAGCCCTATGGAGCAGAATAGAGGCTAGCTAGCATCACTCCCGACCTGACCAGCCATATGGAGCAGAATAGAGGCTAGCTAGCATCACTCCAGACCTGACCAGCCCTATGGAGCAGAATAGAGGCTAGCTAGCATCACTCTAGACCTGACCAGCCCTATGGAGCAGAATAGAGGCTAGCTAGCATCACTCTAGACCTGACCAGCCATATGGAGCAGAATAGAGGCTAGCTAGCATCACTCCAGACCTGACCAGCCCTATGGAGCAGAATAGAGGCTAGCTAGCTTCTACTCTGCTCCTATTCAGGTCTGGAGTGGCTCATGCACTACTTTGTCTGCGTCACAAATGGCACCATATTCCCTATTAGTGCACTACTTTAGACCATAGCTCAATGGCCCTGGTCAAAGGTAGTGCAGTATAGGGATTATAGGGATTAGGGTGCCTTTGGGAGGCAGACCTGAGCCGGAAGAGATCTGGCTGCTGTCTGTGGGGCTGCTTGGTGAGAGGGCGGTGTGAAAATGTTAGCGGTACCTTCGTAGCATCCGATTGGTGTCGCTCTGAGACCTGGCAGAAGTGGTTTCACTTGCTCTGGGCCATGGCTTTCTGACACACATTTGGTAACGATACTTCAAGGGGGACATGTCTGTGTTCACAAGGTCCCTGGTTCAGTATAGGAACAGCAGCTATAATGTTACGGAAGTACTCTAAGTATTAGACCAGTCGTACGTGTTGTGATCATGGTTCATGACTTCTAATAACTTTTCTCCTGAACGGAGGGTACTATTTATTAGTGGTGTGTGTTAACCATTGGAAGAGTGCAATGGAGATTCCCTTCCCCGTGTTGCACTCTGAGTAACTCCTATGTTGTAACTTGTGAGGTTACTAATCCTCTGACTGAGTGTTGCTGGACTGATGACTGTGGTATTGGTACTGGTACTCAAGGGGTCCAGTTGTCCTACCGATTTATTCTGAAATGTTATCCTACAAGAATATATGATTAGAGCATTTTACTAGTTGTCTTGCAGTGACTACTACACATGGCAAGGAATGACTATTGTTGCAAATTGTTTTGGAGGTGTACAAGTCACACCTCAGTACTATCTTAGATGTGTTCTAAGATAATCCCCATCTAGGGGCCCATCTGCTCTTCACTGTTCTCAAAGGGGAGTTTACAACTAGATTTGATTTATGCTCTGGCAGCCTCGTACAGTGTTGTCCGTAGTCTCGACCCCCCCACCGGCCTAGATAAGGCTCATCATGGGTCTGGGCTACTATTCCCCCCCTTTGTGTGTGTGTGTGTCCCCCCCCCACCAGTGGGTGGTGTCGGTATCCGAGGCGCAAATGAAAGTTTCGGACCCTATGTACGAGTTGTTTGTGGCCGCCTTATTATGAGAGTGGCTGTAACCTTTCAACCAAATCTCCTGGTGTTTATGCTTCAACACACTCAGTGGCTGTCGAGGTCTGTCAGTTAGCACCACGTCCGCGTGTGGCAACCTCTTCAGTATCTGCAAACTGAGACGAGGATATCGGTCTGTGATATCGCAAAGTGTTTCACCAGTGGGAGTCATCGGGTCAGTTGCTGGACTGACGCCATTAGTGTCATTGTAAGGGTTGACAGTCCCCCACAAAGCGGAAGGTGTATCATCGGAAGCAGAGTATACTCTGTGCATCAATATTTTTCTTGCTGAGACGGCCGCAGTGTTTGCGGAAGTGTCCGAAGGGTAAGAGAAGTTAATCTCAACAACCGTATTGCGTGACTGCAAGGAGGAGGGAAGTTGCTCATTCACAGAGACAGCTGGCTCAAATCATGAAAAGAATGGTCAATCAGATTGGCTGATGGAATGTGTCGAGATATCGTAATATCTCCTTGGGTCAGATTCTAAACGTCTTTTTCCCAAGGGGTGTTTTCGACGTATGACTGCATTGCAGCTAGCGTAAGAGGGAGACAGTGTGGTCAGTGGAGAAGGCACTGTGGCCTGTGATCATACCTGGATGGTTTTCCAATCCATCAATCCATCAAGTCTGCTCCAAGTACAGGGGTACAGTTTCAAGGCTGGTAACACACAGGGTGAACGAGCGATACGTCCTTGAAGTGTAGTTTCAGAATCACTCTCAATGTGAGAGGTGAGGTAGTCTGAGTGACCTCTCGAAGTGTCGAGTGTCGAGGTGTTGCATCGTTCCACTTTTAACCAATGTTTAGTTTTTAAATCGGCCAAATCGGTTGGCCCTAATTAATCGGCCATTCCGATTAATCGATCGACCTCTAGTCAGAACCCGTAGCGTTCGGGTAGCCACCCGACGCGTCCTCTCTGCCAGCTAGGAACGTCTCAGTATCGTTTGGCTGACCTGGAACGGGGTCAAAGGTGGGGAAATTCCGCGTCAAGCGGGCGGAGAGGGTTGGCTTCATCCTGTGGGGGAAATTGGGGGCGAAAGGCCAAAAGGAGAAGCCGAGCTTTGGCTTTGTTGGCCAAGAGGAGCCATATTACTCAGTGCTGAATGGCCAATAGGAGAAGACTGAGGGACACATGATGGAGGTAAGGTCTGAAACCTATCATCTTTTCTCCTGTGAGTACAGGGCTCCGGTTGCTTGGATTGGTAGTCATGCTGTAGAACGTGACCATTCTGGACTTCCTCCAGATGTTACCTAAGTGTGGTATTCTGCTGCATTGCAGAGTCCACTTGAGCGCTTAGAGTAATGATTTTGGACACGTGAGTGTCACACTTGCTCCTTTCGGTCTCAAACTTATCTGTCATGGTTTGCAGATAGAGGTCTTGAGTACGGAGCGAAAGATTCAGTGATGAGATTTCCTCCGCTTGCTTAGAAATCAATATTTCCATCTTCATCACCTGAGTTCTCTCATCATTCATTTGGTGAGCGACTTCAATGAGTTCTGCTGATTTTTCATCCAACTTAGTCATTGTGTTCATCCATTGAATGTTTTTGGTCTGCAGAATTGAGTAGAACCGTGTTACTCTGAGTAACGTTCAACAAAACTGCCTGCATGTTATCAAATTGCGCGCTCCTGTTTGTAGATAACTCAACAGATTCATCTAGTTTGTAGTGGACAACATCGTATTTAGTTTTGGCAAAATTGAGTTGTTCCTAGAGACAACGATTTTGTTGAAGAGTTTGTGCTCGTTCATCGTCATAAGTAATTCCAATCTCCAACTTTTAGATTCCTTGCACGGGGCTCCAAATATGTCGTGTCTTTGGCTATGCCGGATTAAGTGTTAAGACATGCTATTCTATAAAATCCTTTCTCTGTAATTAATATTACCTGATTGAGCTAATCATGTAAATGTAATTAACTAGAGTCAGGGCACCACAAAATAATATTCATAGAGCTGTTATCTACCGAACAAACTCTTAAAGACCTAGTAATATTTTACATCAATAGTAGTCAATATTAATCGTCACCTTATTTCAGTCTCATCTTCACGAACCCTGGCTAACAAGTTGAATCAGCAATACAAAATTGGGTTTAATTATTTATTTACTAAATACCGAACTAATCACACAGAATTCCATATACACAGAATGAATCATACCTTGATTACAAATTATATCATAAAGGAAAACGTCCCTAGCAGACGGAACAGTAATGACGGCTGGTTACACAAAGGAAAGTGGGTTGGGTTTGAGTGAAAGAGCGGGAAGACTGAGGAACAAAGGGAGAAGCTGTGCTATCGTAAATACAGTCTCTTATGCATTCTAAATTACCGCCTATTTGGAAAAGAAAAATGCAATAAATATTTACTCTGAGCTGCGCTTCAATAGGCTTCAATAGTTTGGTGGTAGATGGATGGCCGTGAGTCCTTTGAAGAGTGTTGAAGAGTGTCTCTGGTGGTGAACGGGAAACATTGTAATGTCTTCGTTGGGTGGTAGACGGAATACTCTGGCTATGTTTACAGCTGCTGTTGCTAACTCAACGGCTAGGTTGTCTCACTTCTTTAGTGAATAAGAGTTCAAAGTTCATAACATTCACAACCAAAAGCTCCCGCTGAGGTTGGCTTCGTTCTGTAGTTCACATGTTAGTCCTTTTTAACGTATGGACCATCGTCCTCACATTCTCGGAACAGGAGGTTACATTGTCATCAAAGCTTCATATAGGAAGGGAGAGGAGGGCGTGTTTCATTGGTTATAAATAAATGTCTCTTCACAGGGCCACTGAGTCGGGCCTAATTCACTCATGAAAACCCAATTCTCACATTTTAGAAGCTAAAATCACATTTTATCCCATCACAAATAAATGCATATTTAAATTGCACAACAATTCCATGTGAATCTGATAACTATAATGTGTAGACTTTCCACTGTACAGTTTGTCATCCTATCATTGATGAGAATGTCTCAGGTGACAACCGAACTGACATCATATTCATTAAGTACCAACGCATATTTTCAACTCGTTGGATTCATTTCCCCCCACCTTCTGATGTTCACAAAATCTCTATGTTAACCAGGGGATTTTCAATAGTCACATCAGTAGGGTAGAGAGAGGAAAAAGGGGGAGAGGCATTTATGACTGTCATAAACCTACCCCCAGGCCAGCGTCATGACAGGGGTATGGAGAGAGAGAGAGAGAGAAGAGGGGTATGGGGAGAGAGGAGAGGAGTAGGGAGTGAGAGAGAGAGACAGGAGAGGGGTAGAGGGAGAGCGAGAGGGGTAGGGAGAGAGCGAGAGGAGAGGGGTAGGGAGAGAGGGAGAAGGGCGAGAGAGGGGTAGGGAGAGAGAGAGATGAGAGGGATAGAGAGAGAGGAGAGGGGTAGAGAGAGAGGAGAGGGAGGGGGTAGGGAGAGAGAGAGGAGAGGGGTAGGGAGAGAGAGAGGAGAGGGATAGGGAGAGAGAGAGGAGAGGGGTAGGGAGAAAGAGAGAGGAGAGGGGTAGGGAGAAAGAGAGAGGAGAGGGGTAGGGAGAAAGAGAGAGGAGAGCGGTAGGGAGAAAGAGAGAGCAGAGGGGTAGGGAGAAAGAGAGAGGAGAGGGGTAGGGAGAAAGAGAGAGGAGAGGGGTAGGGAGAAAGAGAGAGGAGAGGGGTAGGGAGAAAGAGAGAGGAGAGGGGTAGGGAGAAAGAGAGAGGAGAGGGGTAGGGAGAGAGGGAGAGGGGTAGGGAGAGGGAGTAGGGAGAGGGAGAGAGAGGGAGAGGGGTAGGGAGAGAGAGAGGAGAGGGGTAGGGAGAGAGAGGGAGAGGGGTAGGGAGAGAGGAGAGGGGTAGGGAGAGAGGGGGAGAGGGGGGGAGAGAGAGGGGAGAGGGGGTAGGGAGAGAGAGAGAGGAGAGGGGTAGGGAGAAGGAGAGGGGTAGGGAGAGAGGAGAGGGGTAGGGAGAGAGGGGAGAGGGGTAGGGAGAAAGAGAGAGGAGAGGGGGTAGGGAGAGAGAGAGGAGAGAGGAGGGAGGAGGAGAGAGGAGAGGGTAGGGAGAGAGAGAGAGAGAGGGGGTAGGGAGAGAGAGAGAGGGAGGGGTAGGGAGAAAGAGCGAGGAGAGGGGTAGGGAGTGAGAGAGGAGAGGGGTAGGGAGAGAGAGGAGAGGGGTAGCAAGAGGAGAGGGGTAGGGAGAAAGAGAGAGGAGAGGGGCAGGGAGAGAGAGAGGAGAGGGGTAGGGAGGGAGAGGAGAGGGGTAGGGAGAGAGAGAGAGGAGAGGGGTAGGGAGAAAGAAAGAGGAGAGGGGTAGGAAGAGAGAGAGAGGAGAGGGGTAGGGAGAGAGAGGAGAGGGGAAGGGAGAGGGGTAGGGAGAAAGAGAGAGGAGGGGTAGGGAGAGAGAGAGGAGAGGGGTAGGGAGAGAGAGAGAGGAGAGGGGTAGGGAGAGAGAGGAGAGGGGTAGGGAGAGAGAGAGAGAGAGAGAGAGAGGAGAGGGGTAGGGAGAGAGAGAGAGAGGGGTAGGGAGAGAGAGAGAGGAGAGGGGTAGGGAGAGAGAGAGAGGAGAGAGGTAGGGAGAGAGGAGAGGGGTAGGGAGAGAGAGAGAGGAGAGGGGTAGGGAGAGAGAGAGAGGAGAGGGGAGAGAGGAGAGGGATATTTGGGAATGGGTTATTATTTTCAGTTGTTACTCATGAAACAGATGAGCTGTCAACCTTACTGTGTGTGCGCGCGTGCATGGTGTGTGTGTGTGTACAACGAGCATCCAGTGTGGGAGCGGCTATCACACGCTGTATAACAAGGTACAACGATGCTTCATCACAGTCACTGTGACATCTTAGATTTGCCTTTTATCAAAACATGTACGTGGTGTGTGTGTGTGTGTGTGTGTGTGTGTGTGTGTGTGTGTGTGTTTATAGACAGCAGGGGGAAACTGTTTGACATGAGCAAATAGTCTGAGTAGAGAAGGAGTGGAGGAAGAGGGAGGAGGGGGCTGAGTCGCATCCATTACCCCAGTACGAAGCTGAGAGATGATGAAGAGGGAGGAGGGGGCTGAGTAGCATCCATGACCCAGTACGAAGCTGAGAGAGGAGGAAGAGGGAGGAGGGGGCTGAGTAGCATCCATGACCCCAGTACGAAGCTGAGAGATGATGAAGAGGGAGGAGGGGGCTGAGTAGCATCCATGACCCAGTACGAAGCTGAGAGAGGAGGAAGAGGGAGGAGGGGGCTGAGCAGCATCCATTACCCCAGTACGAAGCTGAGAGAGGAGGAAGAGGGAGGAGGGGGCAGAGTAGCATCCAATACCCCAGTACGAAGCTGAGAGAGGAGGAAGAGGGAGGAGGGGGCTGAGCAGCATCCATGACCCCAGTACGAAGCTGAGAGAGGAGGAAGAGGGAGGAGGGGGCAGAGTAGCATCCATGACCCCAGTACGAAGCTGAGAGAGGAGGAAGAGGGAGGAGGGGGCTGAGCAGCATCCATGACCCCAGTACGAAGCTGAGAGAGGAGGAAGAGGGAGGAGGGGGCTGAGTAGCATCCATGACCCAGTACGAAGCTGAGAGATGATGAAGAGGGAGGAGGGGGCTGAGTAGCATCCATTACCCCAGTACGAAGCTGAGAGAGGAGGAAGAGGGAGGAGGGGGCTGAGTCGCATCCATTACCCCAGTACAAAGCTGAGAGATGATGAAGAGGGAGGAGGGGGCAGAGTAGCATCCATTACCCCAGTACGAAGCTGAGAGATGATGAAGAGGGAGGAGGGGGCTGAGTAGCATCCATGACCCAGTACGAAGCTGAGAGAGGAGGAAGAGGGAGGAGGGGGCTGAGCAGCATCCATTACCCCAGTACGAAGCTGAGAGAGGAGGAAGAGGGAGGAGGGGGCAGAGTAGCATCCATTACCCCAGTACGAAGCTGAGAGATGATGAAGAGGGAGGAGGGGGCTGAGTAGCATCCATGACCCAGTACGAAGCTGAGAGAGGAGGAAGAGGGAGGAGGGGGCTGAGCAGCATCCATTACCCCAGTACGAAGCTGAGAGAGGAGGAAGAGGGAGGAGGGGGCAGAGTAGCATCCATTACCCCAGTACGAAGCTGAGAGAGGAGGAAGAGGGAGGAGGGGGCTGAGCAGCATCCATTACCCCAGTACGAAGCTGAGAGAGGAGGAAGAGGGAGGAGGGGGCTGAGCAGCATCCATTACCCCAGTACGAAGCTGAGAGAGGAGGAAGAGGGAGGAGGGGGCTGAGCAGCATCCATGACCCCAGTACGAAGCTGAGAGAGGAGGAAGAGGGAGGAGGGGGCTGAGCAGCATCCATTACCCCAGTACGAAGCTGAGAGAGGAGGAAGAGGGAGGAGGGGGCTGAGTAGCATCCATGACCCTAGTACGAAGCTGAGAGAGGAGGAAGAGGGAGGAGGGGGCTGAGTAGCATCCATTACCCCAGTACGAAGCTGAGAGAGGAGGAAGAGGGAGGAGGGGGCTGAGTAGCATCCATGACCCCAGTACGAAGCTGAGAGAGGAGGAAGAGGGAGGAGGGGGCTGAGCAGCATCCATTACCCCAGTACGAAGCTGAGAGAGGAGGAAGAGGGAGGAGGGGGCTGAGTAGCATCCATTACCCGAGTACGAAGCTGAGAGAAGAGGAAGAGGGAGGGGCTGAGTAGCATCCATGACCCCAGTATGAAGCTGAGAGATGAGGAAGAGGGAGGAGGGGGCAGAGTAGCATCCATGACCCCAGTATGAAGCTGAGAGAGGAGGAAGAGGGAGGAGGGGGCAGAGTAGCATCCATGACCCCAGTACGAAGCTGAGAGAGGAGGAAGAGGGAGGAGGGGGCAGAGTAGCATCCATTACCCCAGTACGGAGCTGAGAGAGGAGGAAGAGGGAGGAGGGGGCTGAGTAGCATCCATTGACCCCAGTACGAAGCTGAGGGAGGAGGAAGAGTGAGGAGGGGGCTGAGTAGCATCCATGACCCCAGTACGAAGCTGAGAGAGGAGGAAGAGGGAGGAGGGGGCAGAGTAGCATCCATTACCCCAGTATGAAGCTGAGAGATGAGGAAGAGGGAGGAGGGGGCTGAGTAGCATCCATGACCCCAGTATGAAGCTGAGAGAGGAGGAAGAGGGAGGAGGGGGCAGAGTAGCATCCATGACCCCTGTATGAAGCTGAGAGATGAGGAAGAGGGAGGAGGGGGCTGAGTAGCATCCATGACCCCAGTATGAAGCTGAGAGAGGAGGAAGAGGGAGGAGGGGGCAGAGTAGCATCCATTACCCCAGTACGGAGCTGAGAGAGGAGGAAGAGGGAGGAGGGGGCTGAGCAGCATCCATGACCCAGTACGAAGCTGAGAGAGGATGAAGAGGGAGGAGGGGGCAGAGTAGCATCCATTGACCCCAGTACGAAGCTGAGGGAGGAGGAAGAGTGAGGAGGGGGCTGAGTAGCATCCATGACCCCAGTACGAAGCTGAGAGAGGAGGAAGAGGGAGGAGGGGGCAGAGTAGCATCCATTACCCGAGTACGAAGCTGAGAGAAGAGGAAGAGGGAGGAGGGGGCTGAGTAGCATCCATGACCCCAGTACGAAGCTGAGAGAGGAAGAAGAGGGAGGAGGGGGCAGAGTAGCATCCATGACCCCAGTACGAAGCTGAGAGAGGAGGAAGAGGGAGGAGGGGGCTGAGTAGCATCCATTACCCCAGTACGAAGCTGAGAGAGGAGGAAGAGGGAGGAGGGGGCTGAGCAGCATCCATTACCCCAGTACGAAGCTGAGAGAGGAGGAAGAGGGAGGAGGGGGCTGAGCAGCATCCATTACCCCAGTACGAAGCTGAGAGAGGAGGAAGAGGGAGGAGGGGGCAGAGTAGCATCCATGACCCCAGTACGAAGCTGAGAGAGGAGGAAGAGGGAGGAGGGGGCAGAGTAGCATCCATGACCCCAGTACGAAGCTGAGAGAGGAGGAAGAGGGAGGAGGGGGCTGAGTAGCATCCATGACCCCAGTACGAAGCTGAGAGAGGAGGAAGAGGGAGGAGGGGGCAGAGTAGCATCCATGACCCCAGTACGAAGCTGAGAGAGGAGGAAGAGGGATGAGGGGGCAGAGTAGCATCCATGACCCAGTACGAAGCTGAGAGAGGATGAAGAGGGAGGAGGGGGCAGAGTAGCATCCATTGACCCCAGTACGAAGCTGAGGGAGGAGGAAGAGTGAGGAGGGGGCTGAGTAGCATCCATGACCCCAGTACGAAGCTGAGAGAGGAGGAAGAGGGAGGAGGGGGCAGAGTAGCATCCATTACCCGAGTACGAAGCTGAGAGAAGAGGAAGAGGGAGGAGGGGGCTGAGTAGCATCCATGACCCCAGTACGAAGCTGAGAGAGGACGAAGAGGGAGGAGGGGGCTGAGTAGCATCCATGACCCCAGTACGAAGCTGAGAGAGGAGGAAGAGGGAGGAGGGGGCAGAGTAGCATCCATGACCCCAGTACGAAGCTGAGAGAGGAGGAAGAGGGAGGAGGGGGCAGAGTAGCATCCATGACCCCAGTACGAAGCTGAGAGAGGAGGAAGAGGGAGGAGGGGGCTGAGTAGCATCCATGACCCCAGTACGAAGCTGAGAGAGGAGGAAGAGGGAGGAGGGGGCAGAGTAACATCCATTACCCCAGTACGAAGCTGAGAGAGGAGGAAGAGGGAGGACGGGGCTGAGTAGCATCCATTACCCCGGTACGAAGCTGAGAGAGGAGGAAGAGGGAGGAGGGGGCTGAGCAGCATCCATTACCCCAGTACGAAGCTGAGAGAGGAGGAAGAGGGAGGAGGGGGCTGAGTAGCATCCATTACCCCAGTACGAAGCTGAGAGAGGAGGAAGAGGGAGGAGGGGGCTGAGTAGCATCCATGACCCCAGTACGAAGCTGAGAGAGGATGAAGAGGGAGGAGGGGGCTGAGTAGCATCCATGACCCCAGTACGAAGCTGAGAGAGGAGGAAGAGGTGAGGAGGGGGCTGAGTAGCATCCATGACCCCAGTACGAAGCTGAGAGAGGAGGAAGAGGGAGGAGGGGGCTGAGTAGCATCCATGACCCCAGTACGAAGCTGAGAGAGGAGGAAGAGGGAGGAGGGGGCAGAGTAGCATCCATGACCCCAGTATGAAGCTGAGAGATGAGGAAGAGGGAGGAGGGGGCAGAGTAGCATCCATGACCCCAGTATGAAGCTGAGAGAGGAGGAAGAGGGAGGAGGGGGCAGAGTAGCATCCATGACCCCAGTACGAAGCTGAGAGAGGAGGAAGAGGGAGGAGGGGGCAGAGTAGCATCCATTACCCCAGTACGGAGCTGAGAGAGGAGGAAGAGGGAGGAGGGGGCTGAGTAGCATCCATTGACCCCAGTACGAAGCTGAGGGAGGAGGAAGAGTGAGGAGGGGGCTGAGTAGCATCCATGACCCCAGGTCGAAGCTGAGAGAGGAGGAAGAGGGAGGAGGGGGCAGAGTAGCATCCATTACCCCAGTATGAAGCTGAGAGATGAGGAAGAGGGAGGAGGGGGCTGAGTAGCATCCATGACCCCAGTATGAAGCTGAGAGAGGAGGAAGAGGGAGGAGGGGGCAGAGTAGCATCCATGACCCCAGTATGAAGCTGAGAGATGAGGAAGAGGGAGGAGGGGGCTGAGTAGCATCCATTGACCCCAGTACGAAGCTGAGGGAGGAGGAAGAGTGAGGAGGGGGCTGAGTAGCATCCATGACCCCAGTACGGAGCTGAGAGAGGAGGAAGAGGGAGGAGGGGGCTGAGTAGCATCCATGACCCAGTACGAAGCTGAGAGAGGATGAAGAGGGAGGAGGGGGCAGAGTAGCATCCATTGACCCCAGTACGAAGCTGAGGGAGGAGGAAGAGTGAGGAGGGGGCTGAGTAGCATCCATGACCCCAGTACGAAGCTGAGAGAGGAGGAAGAGGGAGGAGGGGGCAGAGTAGCATCCATTACCCGAGTACGAAGCTGAGAGAAGAGGAAGAGGGAGGAGGGGGCTGAGTAGCATCCATGACCCCAGTACGAAGCTGAGAGAGGACGAAGAGGGAGGAGGGGGCTGAGTAGCATCCATGACCCCAGTACGAAGCTGAGAGAGGAGGAAGAGGGAGGAGGGGGCTGAGTAGCATCCATTACCCCAGTACGAAGCTGAGAGAGGAGGAAGAGGGAGGAGGGGGCTGAGCAGCATCCATTACCCCAGTACGAAGCTGAGAGAGGAGGAAGAGGGAGGAGGGGGCTGAGCAGCATCCATTACCCCAGTACGAAGCTGAGAGAGGAGGAAGAGGGAGGAGGGGGCAGAGTAGCATCCATGACCCCAGTACGAAGCTGAGAGAGGAGGAAGAGGGAGGAGGGGGCAGAGTAGCATCCATGACCCCAGTACGAAGCTGAGAGAGGAGGAAGAGGGAGGAGGGGGCTGAGTAGCATCCATGACCCCAGTACGAAGCTGAGAGAGGAGGAAGAGGGAGGAGGGGGCAGAGTAGCATCCATGACCCCAGTACGAAGCTGAGAGAGGAGGAAGAGGGATGAGGGGGCAGAGTAGCATCCATGACCCAGTACGAAGCTGAGAGAGGATGAAGAGGGAGGAGGGGGCAGAGTAGCATCCATTGACCCCAGTACGAAGCTGAGGGAGGAGGAAGAGTGAGGAGGGGGCTGAGTAGCATCCATGACCCCAGTACGAAGCTGAGAGAGGAGGAAGAGGGAGGAGGGGGCAGAGTAGCATCCATTACCCGAGTACGAAGCTGAGAGAAGAGGAAGAGGGAGGAGGGGGCTGAGTAGCATCCATTACCCCAGTACGAAGCTGAGAGAGGAGGAAGAGGGAGGAGGGGGCTGAGTAGCATCCATGACCCCAGTACGAAGCTGAGAGAGGATGAAGAGGGAGGAGGGGGCTGAGTAGCATCCATGACCCCAGTACGAAGCTGAGAGAGGATGAAGAGGTGAGGAGGGGGCTGAGTAGCATCCATGACCCCAGTACGAAGCTGAGAGAGGAGGAAGAGGGAGGAGGGGGCTGAGTAGCATCCATGACCCCAGTACGAAGCTGAGAGAGGAGGAAGAGGGAGGAGGGGGCTGAGTAGCATCCATGACCCCAGTACGAAGCTGAAAGAGAGGGAGGAGGGGGCTGAGTAGCATCCATGACCCCAGTACGAAGCTGAGAGAGGAGGAAGAGGGAGGAGGGGGCAGAGTAGCATCCATTACCCCAGTACGAAGCTGAGAGAGGAGGAAGAGGGAGGAGGGGGCTGAGTAGCATCCATGACCCCAGTACGAAGCTGAGAGAGGAGGAAGAGGGAGGAGGGGGCAGAGTAGCATCCATGACCCCAGTACGAAGCTGAGAGAGGAGGAAGAGGGAGGAGGGGGCTGAGTAGCATCCATGACCCCAGTACGAAGCTGAGAGAGGAGGAAGAGGGAGGAGGGGGCAGAGTAGCATCCATGACCCCAGTACGAAGCTGAGAGAGGAGGAAGAGGGAGGAGGGGGCAGAGTAGCATCCATTACCCCAGTACGAAGCTGAGAGAGGAGGAAGAGGGAGGAGGGGGCTGAGTAGCATCCATGACCCCAGTACGAAACTGAGAGAGGATGAAGAGGGATGAGGGGGCTGAGTAGCATCCATGACCCCAGTACGAAGCTGAGAGAGGAGGAAGAGGGAGGAGGGGGCTGAGTAGCATCCATGACCCCAGTACGAAACTGAGAGAGGATGAAGAGGGATGAGGGGGCTGAGTAGCATCCATGACCCCAGTACGAAGCTGGCATAAATCATAGATCATCTGCAGGCATAGATCATCTGCGAAGAGTAGGCATTTAACCTCTGAATTGTGGAGCCTAACTCCAGGGGCTGAGTATTTCTCTAGAATAGTGGCCAATTTGTTGATGTAAATATTGAAGAGTGGAGGACTCAGATTGCAACTTTGGCGAAGGCCCCGCCTCTGTTCTTTTCTTGCCAAGTTGATAAAGCAAGAGTACATTTTGGTATTATTTTAGAACTCATAGCATTTATAATACTAGAGAAAACCTTCCCCAGGTTACTGTTCACACTAATGTCTCTGGAATTGTTGGGGTCAAATTTGTCTCCATTCTTAAAGATTGGGGTTATGAGTCCTTTTAATAGTTTAATAGTTTTAATATAGTCGATTGAGATTTTGCGCTAGTGACTTTGCTTTAAAAAATATATATTTTTAATTTGAGGGCCTGAAGTTTCTTATAGAGCTCCTGGTCAGTAATAGTTTAGTTTCTTATAGAGCTCCTGGTCAGTAATAGTTTAGTTTCTTATAGAGCTCCTGGTCAGTAATAGTTTAGTTTCTAATAGAGCTCCTGGTCAGTAATAGTTTAGTTTCTTATAGAGCTCCTGGTCAGTAATAGTTTAGTTTCTTATAGAGCTCCTGGTCAGTAATAGTTTAGTTTCTTATAGAGCTCCTGGTCAGTCATAGTTTAGTTTGTTATAGAGCTCCTGGTCAGTAATAGTTTAGTTTTTATAGAGCTCCTGGTCAGTAATAGTTTAGTTTCTTATAGAGCTCCTGGTCAGTAATAGTTGAGTTTCTTATAGAGCTCCTGGTCAGTAATAGTTTAGTTTCTTATAGAGCTCCTGGTCAGTAATAGTTTAGTTTCTTATAGAGCTCCTGGTCAGTAATAGTTTAGTTTCTTATAGAGCTCCTGGTCAGTAATAATTTAGTTTCTTATAGAGCTCCTGGTCAGTAATAGTTTAGTTTCTTATAGAGCTCCTGGTCAGTAATAGTTTAGTTTCTTATAGAGCTCCTGGTCAGTAATAGTTTAGTGTCTTATAGAGCTCCTGGTCAGTAATAGTTTAGTGTCTTATAGAGCTCCTGGTCAGTAATAGTTTAGTTTCTATAGAGCTCCTGGTCAGTAATAGTTTAGTTTCTTATAGTAATAGTTTAGTTTCTTATAGAGCTCCTGGTCAGTAATAGTTTAGTTTCTTATAGAGCTCCTGGTCAGTAATAGTTTAGTTTCTTATAGAGCTCCTGGTCAGTAATAGTTTAGTTTCTTATAGAGCTCCTGGTCAGTAATAGTTTAGTTTCTTATAGAGCTCCTGGTCAGTAATAGTTTAGTTTCTTATAGAGCTCCTGGTCAGTAATAGTTTAGTTTCTTATAGAGCTCCTGGTCAGTAATAGTTTAGTTTCTTATAGAGCTCCTGGTCAGTAATAGTTTAGTTTCTTATAGAGCTCCTGGTCAGTAATAGTTTAGTTTCTTATAGAGCTCCTGGTCAGTAATAGTTTAGTGTCTTATAGAGCTCCTGGTCAGTAATAGTTTCTTATAGCTCCTGGTCAGTAATAGTTTAGTTTCTTATGAGCTCCTGGTCAATAGTTTAGTTTCTTATAGAGCTCCTGGTCAGTAATAGTTTAGTTTCTTATAGAGCTCCTGGTCAGTAATAGTTTAGTTTCTTATAGAGCTCCTGGTCAGTAATAGTTTAGTTTCTTATAGAGCTCCTGGTCAGTTTAGTTTCTTATAGAGCTCCTGGTCAGTAATAGTTTAGTTTCTTATAGAGCTCCTGGTCAGTAATAGTTTAGTTTCTTATAGAGCTCCTGGTCAGTAATAGTTTAGTTTCTTATAGAGCTCCTGGTCAGTAATAGTTTAGTTTCTTATAGAGCTCCTGGTCAGTAATAGTTTAGTTTCTTATAGAGCTCCTGGTCAGTAATAGTTTAGTTTCTTATAGAGCTCCTGGTCAGTAATAGTTTATAGTCCTTCATAGTTTAGTTATAGAGAGCTCCTGGTCAGTAATAGTTTAGTTTCTTATAGAGCTCCTGGTCAGTAATAGTTTAGTTTCTTATAGAGCTCCTGGTCAGTAATAGTTTAGTTTCTTATAGAGCTCCTGGTCAGTAATAGTTTAGTTTCTTATAGAGCTCCTGGTCAGTAATAGTTTAGTTTCTTATAGAGCTCCTGGTCAGTAATAGTTTAGTTTCTTATAGAGCTCCTGGTCAGTAATAGTTTAGTTTCTTATAGAGCTCCTGGTCAGTAATAGTTTAGTTTTATAGAGCTCCTGGTCAGTAATAGTTTAGTTTTTATAGAGCTCCTGGTCAGTAATAGTTTAGTTTCTTATAGAGCTCCTGGTCAGTAATAGTTTAGTTTCTTATAGAGCTCCTGGTCAGTAATAGTTTAGTTTCTTATAGAGCTCCTGGTCAGTAATAGTTTAGTTTCTTATAGAGCTCCTGGTCAGTAATAGTTTAGTTTCTTATAGAGCTCCTGGTCAGTAATAGTTTAGTTTCTTATAGAGCTCCTGGTCAGTAATAGTTTAGTTTCTTATAGAGCTCCTGGTCAGTAATAGTTTAGTTTCTTATAGAGCTCCTGGTCAGTAATAGTTTAGTTTCTTATAGAGCTCCTGGTCAGTAATAGTTTAGTTTCTTATAGAGCTCCTGGTCAGTAATAGTTTAGTTTCTTATAGAGCTCCTGGTCAGTAATAGTTTAGTTTCTTATAGAGCTCCTGGTCAGTAATAGTTTAGTTTCTTATAGAGCTCCTGGTCAGTAATAGTTTAGTTTCTTATAGAGCTCCTGGTCAGTAATAGTTTAGTTTCTTATAGAGCTCCTGGTCAGTAATAGTTTAGTTTCTTATAGAGCTCCTGGTCAGTAATAGTTTAGTTTCTTATAGAGCTCCTGGTCAGTAATAGTTTAGTTTCTTATAGAGCTCCTGGTCAGTAATAGTTTAGTTTCTTATAGAGCTCCTGGTCAGTAATAGTTTAGTGTCTTATAGAGCTCCTGGTCAGTAATAGTTTAGTGTCTTATAGAGCTCCTGGTCAGTAATAGTTTAGTTTCTTATAGAGCTCCTGGTCAGTAATAGTTTAGTTTCTTATAGAGCTCCTGGTCAGTAATAGTTTAGTTTCTTATAGAGCTCCTGGTCAGTAATAGTTTAGTTTCTTATAGAGCTCCTGGTCAGTAATAGTTTAGTTTCTTATAGAGCTCCTGGTCAGTAATAGTTTAGTTTCTTATAGAGCTCCTGGTCAGTAATAGTTTAGTTTCTTATAGAGCTCCTGGTCAGTAATAGTTTAGTTTCTTATAGAGCTCCTGGTCAGTAATAGTTTAGTTTCTTATAGAGCTCCTGGTCAGTAATAGTTTAGTGTCTTATAGAGCTCCTGGTCAGTAATTTCTTAGAGCTCCTGGTCAGTAATAGTTTAGTTTCTTATAGAGCTCCTGGTCAGTAATAGTTTAGTTTCTTATAGAGCTCCTGGTCAGTAATAGTTTAGTTTCTTATAGAGCTCCTGGTCAGTAATAGTTTAGTTTCTTATAGTTTAGCTCCTGGTCAGTAATAGTTTAGTTTCTTATAGAGCTCCTGGTCAGTAATAGTTTAGTTTCTTATAGAGCTCCTGGTCAGTAATAGTTTAGTTTCTTATAGAGCTCCTGGTCAGTAATAGTTTAGTTTCTTATAGAGCTCCTGGTCAGTAATAGTTTAGTTTCTAATAGAGCTCCTGGTCAGTAATAGTTTAGTTTCTTATAGAGCTCCTGGTCAGTAATAGTTTAGTTTCTTATAGAGCTCCTGGTCAGTAATAGT
>NW_027006151.1:0-3340 GCF_036934945.1 Oncorhynchus masou masou
GAGGTGCTGTTTCACTGTCCAGACAGCATCAGATACATGGTTCACACATTTCGAGACAGAGAGGTGCTGTTTCACTGTCCAGACAGCATCAGATACATGGTCTACACATACTGGAGACAGAGAGGTGCTGTTTCACTGTCCAGACAGCATCAGATACATGGTCTACATATACTGAGACAGCATCAGATACATGGTCTACACAGCTGAGACAGAGAGGGTGCTGTTTCACTGTCCAGACAGCATCAGATACATGGTCTACACATACTGGAGACAGCATCAGATACATGGTCTATACATACTGAGACAGAGATACGTTGTTTCACCTATCCAGAGCAGCATCAGAGTACATGGTCTACATACTGAGACAGAGGTGCTGTTTCACTGGCCCAGACAGCATCAGATACATGGTCTACAGCATACTGAGACATTCTTCTCTTCACCATAAAACTCTTCCCGGATCCGTAAAATACAAGAGATGTGTTTTCTCACAATATACCAGATAAAAATAATGGTTAATAAACAACTCTAAGCGGGCCACATGATGTGTCTGTTGTTAGACCTACTGGAAGCTGGCGATCTGCCCGTTGAAGACCCAGTTGGTTAGCTTAGCTAGCTGAAGGTTAGCTTAGTAGCTGGCGATCTGCCTGATCTTGAAGCTGGCGACCCCTGAAGACCCCCTGATCTAGCTGGTTAGCTTAGCTGGCGATCTGCCCGTTGAAGACCCTAGCTAGCTTATGAAGACCCCAGATCGCAGCTGGTCAGCTCAGCTGGCGATCTGCTTGTTGAAGACCCCTGATCTAGCTGGTTAGCTTAGCTGGCGATCTGCCCGTTGAAGACCCCCTGATCTAGCTGGTTAGCTTAGCTGGCGGTCTGCCCGTTGAAGACCCCAGATCTAGCTGGTTAGCTTAGCTGGCGATCTGCTTGTTGAAGACTCCCAGATCTAGCTGGTTAGCTTAGCTGGCGATCTGCTTGTTGAAGACCCCTGATCTAGCTGGTTAGCTTCTTGCTGTATCAAACTCCTCTTGGTAACACCAGAGAATCCTCTCCTGGATCAAGAGCCTTGCTATCTAATATTAGTTTTTTTGCGTGCAGCATTTTCGAGTTACTCATTGCAATTTTATGAGACGGAATATCAGAGACGGCATAAAATCCCTCTTCTGACACCAGTGTAACAGCAGGGCAGGGAAACGAAAGGGTCGGCAGGAAAGATCACGTAGCCTAGTTGGTAGAGCATGGTGCTTGCAACACCAGGGTTGTGGGTTCGATTCCAACTGGGGACCAGTAGGAAAATGTATGTACTCACTGGCTATGTCGCTTTGGATAAAAGTCACTGCTAAATGGCATATTCTTCTAATCTGAACAAAAATATAAACGCTGAGCTGAAATAAAGATCCCAGAAATGTTCCATACTCACAAAAAGCTTATTTCCCCAAAATGTGTCAAGACATTTGTTAATCCTGACAGGTGGTATATCAACAAGCGGATTAAACAGCACCTACACAGGTGCACCTTTGTACTGGGGACAATAAATGTCACTTTAAAATGTTTTGTCACACAACACAATGACACAGATGTCTCAAGTTTTGAGGGAGTGTGCAAATTGGCATGTTGATTGCAGAATAGGTCCACCAGAGCTGTTGCCACAGAGAATTTTATGTTTTCGAGAATTTGGCAGTATGTCCAACTGGCCTCAAAACCGCAGAACGCGTGTAACCATGCCAGCCCAGGACCTCCACATCCGGCTTCTTCACCTGTGGGATTGTCTGAGAGACCTGGACAGCTGATGAAAAATGTGTGGGTTTACACAACCGACGAATTTCTACACAAACTGTTAGAAACCGTCTCAGGGAAGCTCACGTGCTCGTCCTTCACCAGGGTTTTGATCTGACTGCAGTTTGGCATCATAACAGACTTCAGTGGGCAATCACCATTTTGATGGCCAGTGGAACACTGGAGAAGTGTGCTCATCACGGATTCATCCCTGCTTTGCCAACTGTACTGGGGCAGATGGCAGACAGTGTAAAGGGCGCCGAGAGGTTTGCTGATTTCAACGCTAGAACAGGTTATGGTATGGGAAAGCATAAGCTATGGACAAATTTAACACAATTGCATTTTATTGATGCAATTTGAAACAGAGATACCGTGACGAGCTCCCTGAGTCCGTTGTCGTGTGCTATTCATCCTCCTCCACCTCGCGTTTCAGCATGATAATGCATTTCACAAGGATCTGGACACAATTCCTGTAAGCTGAAAATGTCCCAGTTCTTCCATAGCCTCCACACTCACCAGACATGTCACCTATTAAGCATGTTTGGGATGCTCTGGATCTACGTGTACGACAGCGCGTTCCAGTGTGCGCCAATATCCAGAAACGGATCAACTCTATGTGAAGGTGATGTCACGTTGAATGAGGGAAACTGGTTGTCACCAGATACTGACTGGTTTTCTGATCCACGCCCCTTTTTTTAAAGGTATCTGTGAACGACAGATGCATAGCTGCATTCCCAGTCATCTGAAATCTATAGATTAGGGCATCAATTGACTGATTTCCTTATATGAAATATAACACAGTAAAATCTTTGAAATTGTTACAATGTTGCGTTTTATATTTTTTGCTATGTTCTTCTGAAATGTTTGCAATGCACTCATTAGCATTTAGCTAGCATTCGCTATGGGATTTTATGTGTATTAATAAAGCTTGAAGGAATCTCCAATCAAAGTCTCTGAGACATCTGTTGGTGTAATGTTGAAACAGTGGTAAACAAGGCCGCTGTGTATTGTGTGTGATTGTATGTTGTGTTTAACCTAACTGTTGTGGTTTCTCCCCAGGACCTGAATAAGAGACAAGGCCTCGCCCTGCTCTCTAAGATGGGGAGTCGGTGAAGTACGTGACAGGGGGTACAAGCTGAGGAGCCGACCCGTGGAGTTTTCTGCTATGGGAGACTACCTGGATATGTTCACACAGAAGCTGGGTACTATCGACAGGATAGCACAGAGAATCATCAAAGAACAGTCAGGTAGGGAACGGTGGTTATTGCTGGGTGTTGCCAAATCCAATTGTATTGGTTACATACACATGGTTAGCAGATGTTATTGGTCACATACACACGGTTAGCAGATGTTATTGGTCACATATACATGGTTAGCAGATGTTATTGGTCACATATACACGGTTAGCAGATGTTATTGGTCACATACACATGGTTAGCAGATGTTATTGGTCACATACACATGGTTAGCAGGTGTTATTGGTCACATACACAGGGTTAGCAGATGTTATTGGTCACATACACATGGTTAGCAGATGTTAATGGTCACATACACAGGGTTAGCAGATGTT
>NW_027006152.1:0-3338 GCF_036934945.1 Oncorhynchus masou masou
AAGAACCACGAATAACCACCACGCTGCGTTTCGGTCCGCCTCTCCTTCACCTCAGAAAACCGTTACAGTTTGTTCGTCAATTAGTGTGTGCAGGGTGAATACGTGGTCTGCCGTACGGTAATTTGGTAAAAAGCCAATTTGACATTTGCTCAGGACATTGTTTTTGCTGAGAAACAAGAGTCTGCTGTTATTGATAATGCAAAGGACTTTCCAGGGTTGCTGTTGATGCATATCCCCTGGGGAGTTATTGGGGTCAGATTTGTCTCCACTTTTGTGGATTGAGGTGATCAGTGCTTAGGTCCAAATATCGAAGATGCCAAAGCTAAGGATGTTAAAAGATTAAGTATAGCCAATTGTAATTTGTGGTCTGTATATTTTTTATTATTTCATTTAGGATACCATCAACCCCACATGCCTTTTTTGGTTGGAGGGTTTGTATTTTGTCCTGTTGTTCATTCAATGTAATTGGAGAATCCAGTGGGTTCCATAGTCTTTAATAGATTTGTTTTTGTTCATGTATATGTTCTTTGTTTGTTCTTTGTTATAGAGCCAACAAGTTAGGAGAAGTGGTTTATCCATACATCTACATTTTGGATAGATAGCTCTTCATGTTGTCGTTCGTTTTCCAATTGTCCCAGAAGTGGTTAGATTCTATGGATTCTTCAATTACATTGCGCTGATTTCTGATGTGCTGTTTCTTCTTTTTCCGTAATATACTTCTGTATTGTTTTAGTGATTCACCAAAGTGAAGACGTAGGCTCAGGTTTTCTGTGTCTCTATGTTTTTGGTTGGATAGGTTTCTTAGGTGTCCGCCTTATCTCAGTTCACTCAGTTCACTGGTCACGATGGCAACACCCACCCATAGCACACGCTCCAGCAGGTGTATCTCACTGATCATCCCTAAAGCCAACACCTCATTTGGCCGCCTTTCCTTCCAGTTCTCTGCTGCCTGTGACTGGAATTAATTGCAAAAATCGCCGAAGTTGGAGACTTATCTCCCTCACCAACTTAAAACCTCTGCTATCTGAGCAGCTAACCGATCGCTGCAGCTGTACATAGTCCATCGGTAAATAGCCCAACCAATTTACCGACCTCATCCCCATACTGTTTATATTTATTTACCTTTCTGCTCTTTTTTGCACATGCATCTCTACCTGCACATGACCATCTGATCCTTATCACCCAGTGTTAATTTGCTAAATTGTAATTATTTGCCTACCTCTTCATGCCTTTTGCACATAATGTACAGTGCCTTATGAAAATATTCGGCCCCCCTTGAACTTTTCATGACCTTTTTGCCACCTTTCAGGCTTCAAAACAAAAAGATATAAAACTGCATTTTTTTGTGAAGAATCAACAAGTGGGACACAATCATGAAGTGGAACGATATTTATTGGATATTTCAAACTTTTTTAACAAATCAAAACTGAAAAATTGGGCGTGCAAAATTATTCCGCCCCTTTACTTTCAGTGCAGCAAACTCTCTCCAGAAGTTCAGTGAGGATCTCTGAATGATCCAATGTTGACCTAAATGACTAATGATGATAAATACAATCCACCTGTGTGTAATCAAGTCTCCGTATAAATGCACCTGCACTGTGATAGTCTCAGAGGTCCATTAAAAGCGCAGAGAGCATCATGAAGAACAAGGAACACACCAGGCAGGTCCGAGATACTGTTGTGAAGAAGTTTAAAGCCGGATTTGGATACAAAAAGATTTGCCAAGCTTTAAACATCCCAAGGAGCACTGTGCAAGCGATAATATTGAAATGGAAGGAGTATCAGACCACTGCAAATCTACCAAGACCTGGCTGTCCCTCTAAACTTTCAGCTCATACAAGGAGAAGACTGATCAGATGTAGCCAAGAGGCCCATGATCACTCTGGATGAAGTGCAGAGATCTACAGCTGAGGTGGGAGACTGTCCATAGGACAACAATCAGTCGTATATTGCACACATCTGGCCTTTATGGAAGAGTGGCAAGAAAGCCATTTCTTAAAGATATCCATAAACAGTGTCGTTTAAAGTTTGCCACAAGCCACCTGGGAGACACACCAAACATGTGGAAGAAGGTGCTCTGGTCAGATGAAACCAAAATGGAACAATGCAAAACGTTATGTTTGGCGTAAAAGCAACAGAGCTCATCACCCTGAATACACCATCCCCACTGTCAAACATGGTGGTGGCAGCATCATGGTTTGGGCCTGCTTTTCTTCAGCAGGGACAGGGAAGATGGTTAAATTGATGGGAAGATGGATGGAGCCAAATACAGGACCATTCTGGAAGAAAACCTGATGGAGTCTGCAAAAGACCTGAGACTGGGACGGAGATTTGTCTTCCAACAAGACAATGATCCAAAACATAAAGCAAAATCTACAATGGAATGGTTCAAAAATAAACATATCCAGGTGTTAGAATGGCCAAGTCAAAGTCCAGACCTGAATCCAATCGAGAATCTGTGGAAAGAACTGAAAACTTGTCACTTGTCTACTGAAAAAATGTCAGTCTCTCGATGTGCAAAACTTATAGAGACATACCCCAAGCGACTTACAGCTGTAATCGTAGCAAAAGGTGGCACTACAAAGTATTAACTTAAGGGGGCTGAATGATTTTGCACGCCCAATTTTTCAGTTTTTGATTTGTTAAAAAAAGTTTCAAATATCCAATAAATGTCGTTCCACTTCATGATTGTGTCCCACTTGTTGATTCTTCACAAAAAATACAGTTTTATATCTTTATGTTTGAAGCCTGAAATGTGGCAAAAGGTCGCAAAGTTCAAGGGGGCCGAATACTTTCGCAAGGCACTGTATATAGACTATTTTTTTTCTACTGTGTTATTGACTTGTTTATTGTTTACTCCATGTGTAACTCTGTCTGTTCACACTGCTATGCTTTATCTTGGCCAGGTCGCAGTTGTAAATGAGAAGGTGTTCTCAACTAGCCTACCTGGTTAAATAAAGGTGAAAACAAAAGATGTCAGTGGACTGACTGTGAACTCTCTAAGAGACTCTGGGTGGAGGTCATTGATAAAGTAGCCTACAGTACTACTGCCAAGAGATGCCCTATAGGTGTACCTACAATAGGAGTCCCCTCGGAGCCTACCATTGACTATGTACATACCCAGCGTCCGACAGAGCTGCAGGAGTTGTGATCCGTTTTTTACGGTTATGTTGGCCTAGTTGTGTCTAGGGCGGCATATGGGGGAGGGAATGCTGTCACCTCCAGGTAGGTGTTTGTCCCCCTGTGTGCTGAGGGTGTCAGGTTCTTGACCAGTTCTGGCATTTAGGTCGCCATAGACTAGTACATGGATCTGAGCCTGGAAATTGTTGATCTCCCCC
>NW_027006153.1:0-3338 GCF_036934945.1 Oncorhynchus masou masou
TGAGGTTGTATATAGTGATAGAGTAGTGTAGTCTGAATAGAGTTAACTGAGGTTGTATATAGTGAGAGAGTAGTGTAGTTGAATAGAGTTAACTGAGGTTGTATATAGTGAGACAGTAGTGTAGTTGAATAGAGTTAACTGAGGTTGTATATAGTGAGACAGTAGTGTAGTTGAATAGAGTTAACTGAGGTTGTATATAGTGATAGAGTAGTGTAGTTGAATAGAGTTAACTGAGGTTGTATATAGTGAGACAGTAGTGTAGTTGAATAGAGTTAACTGAGGTTGTATATAGTGAGACAGTAGTGTAGGGTTGAATAGAGTTAACTGAGGTTGTATATAGTGAGACAGTAGTGTAGTTGAATAGAGTTAACTGAGGTTGTATATAGTGAGACAGTAGTGTAGTTGAATAGAGTTAACTGAGGTTGTATATAGTGAGACAGTAGTGTAGTTGAATAGAGTTAACTGAGGTTGTATATAGTGATAGAGTAGTGTAGTTGAATAGAGTTAACTGAGGTTGTATATAGTGAGACAGTAGTGTAGTTGAATAGAGTTAACTGAGGTTGTATATAGTGAGACAGTAGTGTAGTTGAATAGAGTTAACTGAGGTTGTATATAGTGAGACAGTAGTGTAGTTGAATAGAGTTAACTGAGGTTGTATATAGTGAGACAGTAGTGTAGTTGAATAGAGTTAACTGAGGTTGTATATAGTGAGACAGTAGTGTAGTTGAATAGAGTTAACTGAGGTTGTATATAGTGATAGAGTAGTGTAGTTGAATAGAGTTAACTGAGGTTGTATATAGTGAGACAGTAGTGTAGTTGAATAGAGTTAACTGAGGTTGTATATAGTGAGACAGTAGTGTAGTTGAATAGAGTTAACTGAGGTTGTATATAGTGAGACAGTAGTGTAGTTGAATAGAGTTAACTGAGGTTGTATATAGTGATAGAGTAGTGTAGTTGAATAGAGTTAACTGAGGTTGTATATAGTGAGACAGTAGTGTAGTTGAATAGAGTTAACTGAGGTTGTATATAGTGAGACAGTAGTGTAGTTGAATAGAGTTAACTGAGGTTGTATATAGTGAGACAGTAGTGTAGTTGAATAGAGTTAACTGAGGTTGTATATAGTGAGACAGTAGTGTAGTTGAATAGAGTTAACTGAGGTTGTATATAGTGAGACAGTAGTGTAGTTGAATAGAGTTAACTGAGGTTGTATATAGTGAGACAGTAGTGTAGTTGAATAGAGTTAACTGAGGTTGTATATAGTGAGACAGTAGTGTAGTTGAATAGAGTTAACTGAGGTTGTATATAGTGAGACAGTAGTGTAGTTGAATAGAGTTAACTGAGGTTGTATATAGTGAGAGAGTAGTGTAGTTGAATAGAGTTAACTGAGGTTGTATATAGTGAGACAGTAGTGTAGTTGAATAGAGTTAACTGAGGTTGTATATAGTGAGACAGTAGTGTAGTTGAATAGAGTTAACTGAGGTTGTATATAGTGAGACAGTAGTGTAGTTGAATAGAGTTAACTGAGGTTGTATATAGTGAGACAGTAGTGTAGTTGAATAGAGTTAACTGAGGTTGTATATAGTGAGACAGTAGTGTAGTTGAATAGAGTTAACTGAGGTTGTATATAGTGAGACAGTAGTGTAGTTGAATAGAGTTAACTGAGGTTGTATCAGCTATAGTGAGACAGTAGTGCAGTGTGGACAGAGTTAACTGAGGTTGTATATAGTGAGAGAGTAGTGTAGTTGAATAGAGTTAACTGAGGTTGTATATAGTGAGACAGTAGTGTAGTTGAATAGAGTTAACTGAGGTTGTATATAGTGAGACAGTAGTGTAGTTGAATAGAGTTAACTGAGGTTGTATATAGTGATAGAGTAGTGTAGTTGAATAGAGTTAACTGAGGTTGTATATAGTGAGACAGTAGTGTAGTTGAATAGAGTTAACTGAGGTTGTATATAGTGAGACAGTAGTGTAGTTGAATAGAGTTAACTGAGGTTGTATATAGTGAGACAGTAGTGTAGTTGAATAGAGTTAACTGAGGTTGTATATAGTGAGACAGTAGTGTAGTTGAATAGAGTTAACTGAGGTTGTATATAGTGAGACAGTAGTGTAGTTGAATAGAGTTAACTGAGGTTGTATATAGTGAGACAGTAGTGTAGTTGAATAGAGTTAACTGAGGTTGTATATAGTGAGACAGTAGTGTAGTTGAATAGAGTTAACTGAGGTTGTATATAGTGATAGAGTAGTGTAGTTGAATAGAGTTAACTGAGGTTGTATATAGTGAGACAGTAGTGTAGTTGAATAGAGTTAACTGAGGTTGTATATAGTGAGAGAGTAGTGTAGTTGAATAGAGTTAACTGAGGTTGTATATAGTGAGACAGTAGTGTAGTTGAATAGAGTTAACTGAGGTTGTATATAGTGAGACAGTAGTGTAGTTGAATAGAGTTAACTGAGGTTGTATATAGTGAGACAGTAGTGTAGTTGAATAGAGTTAACTGAGGTTGTATATAGTGAGACAGTAGTGTAGTTGAATAGAGTTAACTGAGGTTGTATATAGTGAGACAGTAGTGTAGTTGAATAGAGTTAACTGAGGTTGTATATAGTGAGACAGTAGTGTAGTTGAATAGAGTTAACTGAGGTTGTATATAGTGAGACAGTAGTGTAGTTGAATAGAGTTAACTGAGGTTGTATATAGTGAGACAGTAGTGTAGTTGAATAGAGTTAACTGAGGTTGTATATAGTGAGACAGTAGTGTAGTTGAATAGAGTTAACTGAGGTTGTATATAGTGAGACAGTAGTGTAGTTGAATAGAGTTAACTGAGGTTGTATATAGTGAGACAGTAGTGTAGTTGAATAGAGTTAACTGAGGTTGTATATAGTGAGACAGTAGTGTAGGGTTGAATAGAGTTAACTGAGGTTGTATATAGTGAGACAGTAGTGTAGTTGAATAGAGTTAACTGAGGTTGTATATAGTGAGACAGTAGTGTAGTTGAATAGAGTTAACTGAGGTTGTATATAGTGAGACAGTAGTGTAGTTGAATAGAGTTAACTGAGGTTGTATCAGCTATAGTGAGACAGTAGTGCAGTGTGGACAGAGTTAACTGAGGTTGTATATAGTGAGACAGTAGTGTAGTTGAATAGAGTTAACTGAGGTTGTATATAGTGAGAATGTAGTGTAGTTGAATAGAGTTAACTGAGGTTGTATATAGTGAGACAGTAGTGTAGTTGAATTAGAGTTAACTGAGGTTGTATATATGGTGAGACAGTAGTGTAGTGGGTTGAATAGAGTTAACTGGAGGCTGTATATAGTGAGACAGTAGTGTAGGGTTGAATAGAGTTAA
>NW_027006154.1:0-3337 GCF_036934945.1 Oncorhynchus masou masou
TGAGACCAGTGTACCCCTCTATCTCTCTGAATGTAGTTTATCCTATAATAATGTGTTTTAAGGCCAGTGTGCCCCTCTATCTCTCTAAATGTAGTTTATCCGGTAATAATGTGTTATGTGGCCAGTGTACCCCTCTATCTCTCTGAATGTAGTTCATCCAATAATAATGTGTTATAAGGCCAGTGTACCCCTCTATCTCTCTGAATGTAGTTTCTCCTATAATAATGTATTATGTGGCCAGAGTACCCCTCTATCTCTCTGAATGTAGTTTATCCTATTATAATGTGTTATAAGGCCAGTGTACCCCTCTATCTCTCTGAATGTAGTTTATCCTATAATAATGTGTTTTAAGGCCAGTGTACCCCTCTATCTCTCTGAATGTAGTTTCTCCTATAATAATGTGTTTTGTGGCCAGAGTACCCCTCTATCTCTCTGAATGTAGTTTATCCTATAATAATGTGTTTTAAGGCCAGTGTACCCCTCTATCTCTCTGAATGTAGTTTATCCTGTAATAATATGTTATAACTCCAGTGTACCCCTCTATCTCTCTGAATGTAGTTTATCCTATAATAATGTGTTATAAGGCCAGTGTACCCCTCTATCTCTCTGAATGTAGTTTATCCTATAATAATGGTTTATAAGGCCAGTGTACCCTTCTATCTCTCTGAATGTAGTTTATCCTATAATAATGTGTTATAAGGCCAGTGTACCCCTCTATCTCTATGAATGTAGTTTATCCTGTAATAATATGTTATAACTCCAGTGTACCCTTCTATCTCTCTGAATGTAGTTTATCCTAAGATAATGTGTTATAAGGCCAGTGTACCCCTCTATCTCTCTGAATGTAGTTTATCCTATAATAATGTGTTATGAGACCAGTGTACCCCTCTATCTCTCTGAATGTAGTTTATCCTATAATAATGTGTTTTTAAGGCCAGTGTACCCCTCTATCTCTCTGAATGTAGTTTCTCCTATAATAATGTATTATGTGGCCAGAGTACCCCTCTATCTCTCTGAATGTAGTTTATCCTATAATAATGTGTTATGAGACCAGTGTACCCCTCTATCTCTCTGAATGTAGTTTATCCTGTACTAATATGTTATAACTCCAGTGTACCCGTCTATCTCTCTGAATGTAGTTTATCCTATAATAATGTGTTATGAGACCAGTGTACCCCTCTATCTCTCTGAATGTAGTTTCTCCTATAATAATATATTATGTGGCCAGAGTACCCCTCTATCTCTCTGAATGTAGTTTATCCTATAATAATGTGTTTTGTGGCCAGTGTACCCCTCTATCTCTCTGAATGTAGTTTATCCGGTAATAATGTGTTATGTGGCCAGTGTACCCCTCTATCTCTCTGAATGTAGTTTATCCAATAATAATGTGTTATAAGGCCAGTGTACCCCTCTATCTCTCTGAATGTAGTTTCTCCTATAATAATGTATTATGTGGCCAGAGTACCCCTCTATCTCTCTGAATGTAGTTTATCCTATTATAATGTGTTATGAGACCAGTGTGCCCTCTATCTCTCTAGATGTAGTTTATCCTATAATAATGTGTTTTAAGGCCAGTGTACCCCTCTATCTCTCTGAATGTAGTTTATCCTATAATAATGTGTTTTGTGGCCAGAGTACCCCTCTATCTCTCTGAATGTAGTTTATCCTATAATAATGTGTTATAAGGCCAGTGTACCCCTCTATCTCTCTAGATGTAGTTTATCCTATAATAATGTGTTATGAGACCAGTGTACCCCTCTATCTCTCTGTATGTAGTTTATCCTAATAATGTGTTTTAAGGCCAGTGTACCCCTCTATCTCTCTGAATGTAGTTTATCCTATAATAATGTGTTATAAGGCCAGTGTACCCTCTATCTCTCTGAATGTAGTTTGTCCTATAATAATGTGTTATGAGACTAGTGTGCACCCTCTATCTCTCTGAATGTAGTTTATCCTATAATAATGTGTTTTAAGGCCAGTGTACCCCTCTATCTCTCTGAATGTAGTTTATCCTATAATAATGTGTTTTGTGGCCAGTGTACCCCTCTATCTCTCTGAATGTAGTTTTCCTATAATAATGTGTTTTAAGGCCAGTGTACCCCTCTATCTCTCTGAATGTAGTTTATCCTGTAATAATATGTTATAACTCCAGTGTACCCTATCTCTCTGAATGTAGTTTATCCTATAATAATGTGTTATGTGGGTGTGCCCCTCTATCTCTCTGAATGTAGTTTATCCTATAATAATGGTTTATAAGGCCAGTGTACCCTTCTATCTCTCTGAATGAGTTTATCCTATAATAATGTGTTATAAGGCCAGTGTACCCCTCTATCTCTATGAATGTAGTTTATCCTGTAATAATATGTTATAACTCCAGTGTACCCTTCTATCTCTCTGAATGTAGTTTATCCTAAGATAATGTGTTATAAGGCCAGTGTACCTCTATCTCTGAATGTAGTTTATCCTATAATAATGTGTTATGAGACCAGTGTACCCCTCTATCTCTCTGAATGTAGTTTATCCTATAATAATGTGTTTTTAAGGCCAGTGTACCCCTCTATCTCTCTGAATGTAGTTTCTCCTATAATAATGTATTATGTGGCCAGAGTACCCCTCTATCTCTCTGAATGTAGTTTATCCTATAATAATGTGTTATGAGACCAGTGTACCCCTCTATCTCTCTGAATGTAGTTTATCCTGTAATAATATGTTATAACTCCAGTGTACCCGTCTATCTCTCTGAATGTAGTTTATCCTATAATAATGTGTTATGAGACCAGTGTACCCCTCTATCTCTCTGAATGTAGTTTCTCCTATAATAATATATTATGTGGCCAGAGTACCCCTCTATCTCTCTGAATGTAGTTTATCCTATAATAATGTGTTTTGTGGCCAGTGTACCCCTCTATCTCTCTGAATGTAGTTTATCCTGTAATAATGTGTTATGTGGCCAGTGTACCCCTCTATCTCTCTGAATGTAGTTTATCCAATAATAATGTGTTATAAGGCCAGTGTACCCCTCTATCTCTCTGAATGTAGTTTCTCCTATAATAATGTATTATGTGGCCAGAGTACCCCCTCTATCTCTCTGAATGTAGTTTATCCTATTATAATGTGTTATAAGGCCAGTGTACCCCTCTATCTCTCTGAATGTAGTTTATCCTATAATAATGTGTTTTAAGGCCAGTGTACCCTCTATCTCTCTGAATGTAGTTTCTCCTATAATAATGTGTTTTGTGGCCAGTGTACCCTCTATCTCTCTGAATGTAGTTTATCCTATAATAATGTGTTTTAAGGCTCAGTGTACCCCTCTATCTCTCTGAATGTAGTTTATCCT
>NW_027006155.1:0-3335 GCF_036934945.1 Oncorhynchus masou masou
ACCCAGAGTCTGCATGGTGGGGTAGAACCCAGAGTCTGCATGGTGGGGTAGGACCCAGAGTCTGCACGGTGGGGTAGAACCCAGAGTCTGCATGGTGGGGTAGAACCCAGAGTCTGCATGGTGGGGTAGGACCCAGAGTCTGCACGGTGGGGTAGAACCCAGAGTCTGCATGGTGGGGTAGAACCCAGAGTCTGCATGGTGGGGTAGAATCTAGAATCTGCTCATTTTATAAATGATCACGTCTCTCTATTATGCTTGGGGATACTTGGGAACAGATTTCGTGAATTCAAGTCAAATGGAGCTGATTTCCTGGTGTTTTTACACTGGGGAATAAGGTGCCCTATGGTCTCTGGTCGAAAGTAGTTCACTATATAGGGAATATGAGCCATTTGGGACACAGCCTATCTGTTTACTCAGAGTAAAAGTGTGTGCTTGTCTTCAGTTGGGGTGGAGGGGTTGGGCGGATATCCCTCTGAGGTAGGAATCCATCAACCGCGACAGGTCCATTACCCGTCAATATCAAACTAGTTCTGTCGTCAGACCACACTCTCTTGTATCCCCATGTCCAAAAACAGCAATGGAATATGACTAAGCCAACAAATGACTTGTTTCAACAGCTCCACATTCCTTATGTTTATCTGAACATGGTTTTCTATGTTTTTTTTATGTTTATCTAACTTTCTCTTAATAAAAAAGGGAAGGTATATCATTGGCTGTTAAAGCATTGTTGACGTCACTCTTATATAGTCAAAGGACTAACAATGCAACTACAGGCTGACAATACACAACTCTTATATAGTCAGAGGACTAACAATGCAACTACAGGCTGACAATACACAACTCTTATATAGTCAGAGGACTAACAATGCAACTACAGGCTGACAATACACAACTCTTATATAGTCAGAGGACTAACAATGCAACTACAGGCTGACAATACACAACTCTTATATAGTCAGAGGACTAACAATGCAACTACAGGCTGACAATACACAACTCTTATATAGTCAGAGGACTAACAATGCAACTACAGGCTGACAATACACAACTCTTATATAGTCAGAGGACTAACAATGCAACTACAGGCTGACAATACACAACTCTTATATAGTCAGAGGACTAACAATGCAACTACAGGCTGACACACAATCCTTATATAGTCAGAGGACTAACAATGCAACTACAGGCTGACAATACACAACTCTTTATATAGTCAGAGGACTAACAATGCTACTACAGGCTGACACACAACTCTTATACAGTTGAGGACTAACAATGCAACTACAGGCTGACAATACACAACTCTTATATCGTCAGAGGACTAACAATGCAACTACAGGCTGACAAATTCACAGGCTGACAACAATCTTATATAGTCAGAGGACTAACAATGCAACTACAGGCTGACAATACACAACTCTTATATAGTCAGAGGACTAACAATGCAACTACAGGCTGACAATACACAACTCTTATATAGTCAGAGGACTAACAATGCTACTACAGGCTGACAATACACAACTCTTATATAGTCAGAGGACTAACAATGCAACTACAGGCTGACAATACAAAACTCTTATATAGTCAGAGGACTAACAATGCAACTACAGGCTGACAATACACAACTCTTATATAGTCAGAGGACTAACAATGCAACTACAGGCTGACAATACACAACTCTATATAGTCAGAGGACTAACAATGCAACTACAGCCGACTGACAATACACAACTTTATATAGTCAGAGGACTAACAATGCAACTACAGGCTGACAATACACAACTCTTATATAGTCAGAGGACTAACAATGCAAACTACAGGCTGACAATACAAAACTCTTATATAGTCAGAGGACTAACAATGCAACTACAGGCTGACAATACACAACTCTTATATAGTCAGAGGACTAACAAATGCACCACAGGCTGACAATACACAACTCTTATATAGTCAGAGGACTAACAATGCAACTACAGGCTGACAATACAAAACTCTTATATAGTCAGAGGACTAACAATGCAACTACAGGCTGACAATACACAACTCTTATATAGTCAGAGGACTAACAATGCAACTACAGGCTGACAATACACAGCTCTTATATAGTCAGAGGACTAACAATGCAACTACAGGCTGACAATACACAACTCTTATATAGTCAGAGGACTAACAATGCAACTACAGGCTGACAATACACAACTCTTATATAGTCAGAGGACTAACAATGCAACTACAGGCTGACAATACAAAACTGCATGGTTCCGTTTGATACAGCATGGCTATCTATCTTAACCTCTGATACAGCCTGGCTATCTATCTTAACCTCTGGTACAGCCTGGCTATCTATCTTAACCTCTGGTACAGCCTGGCTATCTATCTTAACCTCTGATACAGCCTGGCTATCTATCTTAACCTCTGATACAGCATGGCTATCTATCTTAACCTCTGGTACAGCCTGGCTATCTATCTTAACCTCTGGTACAGCATGGCTATCTATCTTAACCTCTGATACAGCCTGGCTATCTATCTTAACCTCTGGTACAGCCTGGCTATCTATCTTAACCTCTGGTACAGCCTGGCTATCTATCTTAACCTCTGATACAGCCTGGCTATCTATCTTAACCTCTGGTACAGCATGGCTATCTATCTTAACCTCTGGTACAGCCTGGCTATCTATCTTAACCTCTGGTACAGCCTGGCTATCTATCTTAACCTCTGGTACAGCCTGGCTATCTATCTTAACCTCTGGTACAGCCTGGCTATCTATCTTAACCTCTGGTACAGCCTGGCTATCTATCTTAACCTCTGGTATAACCTGGCTATCTATCTTAACCTCTGGTACAGCCTGGCTATCTATCTTAACCTCTGGTACAGCCTGGCTATCTATCTTAACCTCTGGTACAGCCTGGCTATCTATCTTAACCTCTGGTACAGCCTGGCTATCTATCTTAACCTCTGGTACAGCCTGGCTATCTATCTTAACAGCCTGGCTATCTATCTTAATCTCTGGTACAGCCTGGCTATCTATCTTAACCTCTGGTACAGCCTGGCTATCTATCTTAACCTCTGGTACAGCCTGGCTATCTATCTTAACCTCTGGTACAGCCTGGCTATCTATCTTAACCTCTGATACAGCCTGGCTATCTATCTTAACCTCTGGTACAGCCTGGCTATCTATCTTAACCTCTGGTACAGCCTGGCTATCTATCTTAACCTCTGGTACAGCCTGGCTATCTATCTTAACCTCTGGTACAGCCTGGCTATCTATCTTAACCTCTGGTACAGCCTGGCTATCTATCTTAACCTCTGATACAGCCTGGCTATCTAATCTTAAC
>NW_027006156.1:0-3335 GCF_036934945.1 Oncorhynchus masou masou
TCAGCTGAGGTTTTGAACTTAAGGAATGATTTGTACCAAATACAATGCTCTTAGTTTTAGATATTTTCAGGGCTAGTTTATTACTATCCACCCATTCCAAAACTGACTGCAACTCTTTGTTAAGGGTTTCAGTGACTCATTAGCTGTGGTTGCTGATGCACATATGGGTAAATCATAAGCATACATGGACACACATGGCAGGTCCTTGGTAAAAATAAAAAACGAGTAGAGGGCCTAGAGAGCTGCCCTGCGATACACTACACGTTACCATCACCATGGATACTGCTGCTGCTGTTTTTGTCACCTCAGTGGATGGATGCCCAGAGAGGCTGTGAGCAATGCTGCCCTAATGCTGCAACAGCACTTCTTACATTCAGAACTAGAAATAGAGGCTCTAATAAACAATGTACAACAACATACTGTTCTGGACCAGTCATATATATAAGGATACAATAAAAAAACAGTCAAATACATTTTTAAAACGTAAACATTCTGTAGTATACACATTGGCTGTCACGCCTTGGTCTTAGTATTTTGTGTTTTAGTTTATTAGTTGGTCAGGCCAGAGGTGTGACATGGGTTTATGTTATTGTGTTGTCGTATTGGGGTTTTTGTAGGCATTGGGATTGTGGTTGATTAGGGTGTGTTTAGTTTAGGTTTGGCTGCCTGAGACGGTTCTCAATCAGAGTCAGGTGATTCTTGTTGTCTCTGATAGGGAACCGTATTTAGGTAGCCTGGGTTTCACTGTGTATTTCGTGGGTGATTGTTCCTGTCTCTGTGTAGTTTCACCAGATAGGTTTCACGTTCCGTTTGTTGTTTTGTATTTGTCTCAGTATTTTCATGTAATCGTCATTTGTTTCATTAAAAAACATGAGTAACCAACACGCTGCATTTCGGGTCCGACTCTCTTTCGACAAACGAAGAACGACGTTACAGAATCACCCACCACACACGGACCGAGCAGCGTGTTAACAGGCAGGAGCCACAGAAGAGGCACAGAAGCAGCTTCAGTGGAGAGGCTGCACCACTTGGAGAATTGGACATGGGAGGAAGAACTGGACGGAAGAGGACCCTGGGCTCAGCCTGGTGAATATCGCCGCCCCAAGGAGGAACTAGAGGCGGTTAAAGCGGAGAGGCGCTGGTATGAGGAGGCAGCAAGGCGACGTGGATGGAAGCCCGGGAATCAGCCCTAAATATTTCTTGGGGGCTTACAGGGTATGGCTATGCCAGGTAGGAGACCTCTTAAACTCCCTGTGCTTACCGGGGGGCTAAAGAGACCGGGCAGGCACCGTGTTATGCAGTGGTGCGCACTGTGTCCCCAGTGCGGGTGCATAGCCCGGTGCAGTATATTTCAGCTCCGCGTATCGGCCGGGCTAGATTGAGCGTCGGGCCAAATGCCATGAAGCCGGCTCTACGCATCTGGATTCCAGTGCGTCCCCTTGGGCGACTTACATGGCACCAGCCTTGCGCTCGGTGTCTCCGGTTAAGCCTACAGCCAGTGCGGGCTATTCCACCCGCGCACTGGCAGGGCGACCGAGAGTATTCAACCGGGTAAGGTTGAGCAGGCTCGGTGCTCAAGAGCTCCAGTGCGCCTGCACGGTCCGGGTCTATCCAGTACCACCTCCACACCCCCAGCCCTCCGGTAGCAGATCCCCGCACTAGGCTTCCTGTGCGTGTCCTCTGCCCAATACCACCAGTGCCAGCACCCACGCATCAGGCCTACAGTGCGCCTCGCCTCTCCTGCGCTTGCCGGAGCCTTTCTCCTCTCCTGCGCTGCCGGAGCCTCCGCCTGTTCCAGTGCTTCTAGAGCCTTCCTCCACTCTACAGCGCTGCAGAAGCCTCCTGCCTGGCCGGGCAGCTGAGCTGCCAGTCTGCATGGAGCCGCTAGAGCTGCCAGTCTGCATGGAGCAGCTAGAGTTGCCAGTCTGCATGGAGCAGCCAGAGCTGTCAGTCTGCTTGGAGCAGTCAGAGCTGCCAGTCTGCAAGGAGCTGCCAGTCTGCATGGAGCAGCCAGAGCTGCCAGTCTGCATGGAGCAGCTAGAGCTGCCAGTCTGCATGGAGCAGCCAGAGCTGTCAGTCTGCATGGAGCAGCCAGAGCTGTCAGTCTGCTTGGAGCAGCAAGAGCTGCCAGTCTGCATGGAGCTGCCAGTCTGCAAGGAGCTGCCAGTCTGCAAGGAGCTGCCAGTCTGCAAGGAGCTGCCAGTCTGCAAGGAGTTGCCAGTCTGCAAGGAGCTGCCAGAGCTGTTAGTCTGCATAGAGCAGCCAGAGCTGTCAGTCTGCAAGAAGCCGCCAGAGCTGTCAATCTGCATGGAGCAGCCAGAGCCGCCAGTCAGCATGGAGCAGCCAGAGCCGTCAGTCAGCATGAAGCAGCCAGAGCCGTCAGTCTGCCAGGATCCGCCAGTCAGCCAGACTCTTCCAGATCTGCCAGTCAGCCAGACTCTTCCAGATCTGCCAGTCAGCCAGACTCTTCCAGATCTGCCAGTCAGCCAGACTCTTCCAGATCTGCCAGTCAGCCAGACCCTTCCAGATCCGCCAGTCAGCCAGACTCTTCCAGATCCGCCAGTCAGCCAGACTCTTCCAGATCCGCCAGTCAGCCAGACTCTTCCAGATCCGCCAGTCATCCAGACTCTTCCAGATCTGCCAGTCAACCAGACTCTTCCAGATCCGCCAGTCAGCCAGACTCTTCCAGATCTGCCAGTCAACCAGACTCTTCCAGATCTGCCAGTCAACCAGACTCTTCCAGATCTGCCAGTCAACCAGACTCTTCCAGATCTGCCAGTCAACCAGAATCTTCCAGATCTGCCAGTCAACCAGACTCTTCCAGATCTGCTAGTCAACCAGACTCTTCCAGATCTGCTAGTCAACCAGACTCTTCCAGATCTGCCAGTCAGCCAGGATCTGCCAGAACTGCCAGCCAGCCAGGATCTGCTGGATTCAACTGCCTGGCTGGGCTTCCTCTCAGTGCTGGGCTGCCCCTCAGTCCCGAGCTGCCCCTCAGTCCCGAGCTTCCCCTCAGTCCCGAGCTTCCCCTCAGTCCCGAGCTGCTTCAGTTCCGAGCTGCCCCTCAGTCCCGAGCTGCCCCTCAGTCTCAAGCTACTCCTCAGTTCAGTGGGGTTCTGGGTGAGGACTATTAGGCCATGGTCGGCGGCGAGGGTGGATTATCCCAGGACGCGAAGGGGAGGAGCTATGACATTTATGGAGTGGGGTCCACGTCCCGAGCCGGAACCGCCACCATGGGCAGACGCCCACCCGGACCCTCCCTATGGTTTTGAGGTGCGTCCGGGAGTCCGCACCTTAGGGGGGGTTCTGTCACGCCTTGGTCTTAGTATTTTGTG